>NC_033803.1:60580225-60623175 GCF_001876935.1 Asparagus officinalis | reverse complement strand
AGCATGTTTGTGATTTACACTATGTGTGTGTACATGTGTATGTGATGAAGAAGCTTGATGGGATGCACAATCATGTGTAGGCTTGTCAATTTTTGGTGCATTATGACAAAATTGAGCTAAATGGCCTTTAAGACCGCAAATAGAACATTTGTGAATTTTGTCATACATATGTGCATAGTGAATAGGTTTCTTGGAAGAATTAACATTAACCTTTGCACATAAGTCCATAAGCTTTTTATTATTAGCAATACAAGTATTTAGTGTTGAATCTAAGGTAGATATTCTTTTTTTTATTTGATTCAACTCATCATTGTGCATACAAGCATTGCTATTAGAAGTAGGATAAACAAGATTACTCATCATAGATTTTAACTTATCTACTTCTAACATAGCATCACGTTTTTCATGAAGCAAACTAGCATTTTCAATTTTCAAATTTTCATTGCATTCTTTAAGAATTTTATTTTCATTTGTAATAAAATTAAACTTAATAGCTAGTGTTTCATGAGTGGATTTTAAATTAACATACTTACTCTTTACATTAATATAGCAATTGTGTAATTTTTCAAATTCAAGAGCAAGTTCATCAAAAGTAAGAATATCATCGTTATCGCATACCTCACTAGGGTTACTACCTAGTGGTGTTGTACATGGGGATGAGGCTTCCTTAGAGCTCAAAGCGGGATTTTCCAACGCTTGTTGAATAGCCTCCAATTTTCCTTCATGTGCTTCAATAAGTTTCCATAAAGCATAAGCACTATCAAAATTAGCAAGTTTGTTAGAAAACGATGAGTGAAAAGCGCTAATCAAAAATCCTAGCAAAAGCTTGTTCATGTTAAACAATCTTTTATCATTATCACACCACTTGGATTTTTCCAAGATGGGAATAACATAACCATCCTCAATAATTTCCCACAAATCAAATTGATTAGATTGAACAAAAAGTTTGAATCTAATGCGCCATTGAGCGTAGGGGAAAATATCCAAACGAGGAGCAAAAAAAGAAGGATCCGAACTCAGTTGAGTTTCCCACTATTTATAGGGGATTAAGGGTGGTAACTACCCCCTTAATCCGCTCCTAAGTGGGGCGGAAATCCCTCAAATCGTGGGGAAAAACAGTTCCTGGAACTGTTCAGTTCGTGTTTGAACGAGTCAAACGCCTAAATTGGCGTTCTGGACCTTAACTCTGCGTCTTAGAGATGAGACGCAGAGTTGGGCGCTCCCTGGGAGTTGAAACGCACAGGCCGCTTGCGTTTCGGACCTTAACTCTGCGTCGTGGAGATGAGACACATGTTAGACCCTAGAGGGGGGTGATTAGGGTCTTATGCTAATCTAATCCGATTTAATAGCTAATTAAAATTATATAGATCAATATGTTCTTGCAAGAGATAGATATGAACAATAAGAACAATAAGAATAATAAGAGTAATAAGAGTATGCACAAATAAAATGTGAGACAAGCAAAACACAAACACACGATATGTTTACGAGGTTCGGTCCCCACGACCTACGTCCCCGCTCCTCACCTCGAGGAGATATCCACTATCACAATCCGGTTTGGAAGCCGGAACTTCTACACACTCGGTTTACAAGTTCACCGAAAACTCTCACACTACACAATCACTCAACAATCACACTTTACACACTAAGTGTAGGAATCTAGCCCGTGTCCTCCTCCTCAAGTGCTCGATTACAACCTCTCCCTAGGTTCGTCAATCGACGCCACTCCTATTGGATTTGACCCCGTCTCTCTCTCCTCACACTTCTCCCGGTGTACAAGTGTATTACAAGTGATTCTCACAAATAAAGGTTAAATACAATGATTTGTTCTCAAATAACAAGTGAGAATACAATGAAGCTCACACTCACTCACAATGAAGCTCACACTCACTAAATCCCACACCACAACCCACAATATAATATGAGAATATAAAGCTCAATAAGTGTGTGTGATAATAGTGAATCAAACTCAATAAATAACTTAATGAATATAGCTAATCAAATTGAAAGTGAAATAATAAGCTATATAGGAAAGAGTTTAGAAAACTTCTCAATGAACAAGAAGAGCTGAAGAAATAATGATTCCAATAGGATTTGAAAGCTTCTTCTTGTTGTAGAATAACTTCTCTTGAAAACAGATTGATGAAACAACTCTTAAACAGCTCTTAAATGCAAACAGTAAACTTGGATTTCTTGATTGATGGAGAAGAAGAGCAGCAATAGGGTATATATAGCACCCAAAAAAACAGCTAGAAATAGGTGAAAGATCAAAAAGCCCATTTGAAAAACTAGCCGTTAGGCTCAGTTTGTCAGCTCTTCGGTCGACCGGTACGGTCGACCGATTAGTTCAAAAAATCTGAGAAAACATGTTTTGAAGCTGGCGGTCGGCCGACGCAAATTTCGGTCGACCGAATGGAAATTTCGGTCGACCGACGTAAATTCCGGTCGACCAGAAAAACACTAGAAAGTTTCTCAAAAACCAGATAGCCGTCGGTCGACCGTATCGGTCGACCGAAATCTGACATGGGCAGAAAACAGGTTTTGGGCAGTTTTTGGAAATTCGTTAAAAATATCAATTCATATCCAAAAATAATGAAACTTTGGGAAAAGTTTATAAATGATGAAATGAACATGTTTGAAAAGGAATTTTTGGAAAAACAAATTTCGTTTGTGAAAACTACCTGTTTTTGAAAAATGCTTAGAAAACCTGTATTTTTATGAAAGTGAAATTTGAAATAGGACTTGTAAATATTCATATATGTATTGTGCATAAATTATATGTATATAGCAAAGCGTGAGAGAGCTGTAAACAAGAGATAAAGATATTTTAACAATGTTTTAAGAAAAATCATCTATATGATATAAAACGTCAAAAATCGTGTTAAGTGTATATATATTGAGCTTAGATATCATCATACCATATATGTAAGTAAACTAAACAAGTACCTAGGTAAATCCACGCAGATGAACTTGAATCTTTAACGCTGTGTTGAAATACCTGAAAAGAGAACATAAACACAAAACACTGGAAAAACTTATTAGTAATAAATTGTTTGTCAAATCATCATCAAAACTATAGGGTCAACATTTTGTTCTACAGAGTTTGATCAGTTCTGCAAGAATGAAGGTATTGTGCGTCATCGTACAGTTCGGGATACATCACAGCAAAATGGAGTTGCAGAAATGATGAACAGAACACTTTTAGAGAGCTCGGTGCATGCTCTCTAATGCCGGTTTGTCAAAAGACTTTTGGGCCGAGGCAGTCAATACAGCTTGCTATTTAATAAACAGATCTTCTACAGCAATTAATTTCAAGACTCCAGAAGAGATATGGTCTGGTGTCCCTGCTAATTACTCTCATTTAAGAGTATTTGGTTGCTCTGTTTATTTTTATGTTAATGATGGTAAGCTTGAACCCAGAGCAAAGAAAGCTATCTTTTTAGGATATGCTACTGGGGTGAAGGAATATAGATTATGGTATTCTGATCTTAAGTCACCTAAGTTTATTATTAGTAGGGATGTTACTTTTGATGAAAAATCCATGCTTCACCCGAAAAAGAAGTTTGTTATTGATACTACAGGCACTGAAAAGGAGTCTAGCAAACAGGTGGAGCTAGAGAGCTCAACTTCAAAGAGAGTGCTTGAGAGCGCTCATGTTGAACCAGTTGATATCGAGGAAGGTTCAACTTCAGATGCTGATACACCGCAAGAGCAACAGTATAATATTACCATCGGGAGAACAAAACGGCAGATCCGATCGTCTTAACGCTATACAGACATGCTTGCTTATGCTTTGAGTGTAGCAGAATTGATTGAGGTTCCAGAGCCTTCTAGCTATACAGACATGCTTGCTTATGCTTTGAGTGTAGCAGAATTGATTGAGGTTCCAGAGCCTTCTACATACAAGGAGGCTATTAGTGGCTTATGCTTTGAGTGTAGCAGAATTGATTGAGGTTCCAGAGCCTTCTACATACAAGGAGGCTATTAGTGGTAATGATGCTGCAAATTAGACTGTTGCAATGACTGAAGAGATAGAGTCTCTTCACAAGAACCAGACATAGGAGCTAGTGAAGCTACCAAGGAGACAGAAGATCGTTGACTGTAAATGGGTCTTCAAGAAGAAAGAAGGAGCTCCAGATACAGATTCTGTAACAAGGCACGCTTGGTAGCTAAAGGCTACAGTCAGATCGAAGGTGTGGACTTCAATGAAGTATTCTCTTAAGTTATAAAACACATCTCAATTCGCGTGTTGCTTGCCATGGTTGCTCATTTTAATTTGGAGCTTGAGCAACTTGATGTGAAGACAGCTTTTCTACATGTCGAGCTCTAAGAGCAGGTCTTTATGTATCAACCAGAGGGGTTCATTGTTAAAGATAAAGAAGATCATGTGTGCAGGTTAAAGAAATCTTTTTATGAGTTGAAACAGTCTCCGAGACATTGATATTTGAGATTTGATACTTTCATGATTGAGCATGGTTACTCTAGGAGTAAATATGATAGTTGTGTTTATCATAAAAAGCTCAATGATGGTTCTTTTGTATATTTGCTTTTGTATGTTGATGACATGTTAATTGCAGCTAAGGATATGTCAGAAATCAACGAGTTAAAATCTCAACTCAAACATGAGTTTGAGATGAAGGACTTGGGAGCAGCAAAGAAGATTTTAGGGATGAAGATCCACAGGAACAGACGAGAAGGAAGTTTATTCCTATCTCAGGAGAAATACATCAAGAAGGTGTTGGAGAGATTTGGCATGCTTGATGCCAAGCCTATGAAGACTCCGCTTGCCGCTCATTTTTGTCTTTCAGCAGATTTGTCACCACAGACTGAGGAGGAGGAGCAGTACATGTCTTGTGTTCCTTATGCGAGTACAGTCGGAAGCATTATGTATGTGATGGTTTACACCCGTCCAGATATTTCACATGCAGTCAGTGTTGTGAGTCGGTACATGGATAAGCCTGGAAAGATCCATTGGCAGGCTGTGAAATGGATACTTAGATATTTGAGAGGATCTGCTAATATTGGTTTGTATTTTGGCAGGAACACAGACTCAGATTGCAGAATACTTGGCTATTCTGTTTCAAATTATGCGGGTGATTTGGATAAGAGACGATCCCTGACAGGTTATATATTCACTCTTTCAGGTAGTGTCATTAGTTGGAAGGCGACTCTACAGTCGACAGTTGCTTTGTCTACCACAGAGGCAGAGTATATGACAGTGACAGAAGCAGTGAAAGAAGCTATTTGGTTGAGAGGTTTCGTTAAAGATCTCGGCTTACACCAAGGTGTTACTGAAGAAAATCAGAAAATAAAAGTTTTATTATGAATTTCTGTATGTTTACAAGCTATTCTATATCACATATATATACACCTTTTTGTTACAGAAAATCAGGAAAGAATCTGCAACAAATCTCCTAAACTTTAGGACCCGGTAATCACCCCTGATTTCCCTTTCTAAAAATATCCCTAAAAATCCTCCTATAATAATTCATCCGAGATTTTCTACACTCCCCCTCAAGCTGGTGAATATAAGTCCACCATTCCCAGCTTGCTAATGTTCTCATGAAACATATTATTACATAACCCTTTTGTCATCACATCTGCTAGCTGATGTCCTGTAGGGACATATGGCGTACAAATCAAGCCACTATCTAACTTCTCTTTAATAAAATGTCGGTCTATCTCGATGTGCTTCGTTCGGTCATGCTGCACAGGATTATGAGCAATGCTTATAGCTGACTTATTATCATAATATAGTCTCATAGGTCTGCTCCATTGAATCTTCAGATCTTCAAGAATAATCTTGACCCACATTAGTTCACACACTCCTGTTGCCATAGCTCTGAACTCAGCTTCTGCACTCGACCTTGCTACTACGCTCTGTTTCTTGCTTCTCCAAGAAATTAAGTTTCCTCCAAGGAATGTACAATAGCCAGAAGTTGATCGCCTATCAACCGATGATCCCGCAAAGTCAGCATCTGTGTATACTGCCAGGTCAATGTTTGATGCTTTCTTGAACAGAATTCCTTTGCCAGGATGTGCTTTTAAGTAATGAAGGACTCTATATGCAGCCTGTAGATGAACCTCTCTAGGATCATGCATAAACTGACTAATGACACTAATCGCATAGGCTATGTCTGGCCGAGTATGGGCAAGATAAATGAGTTTCCCAACAAGCCGTTGATACATCTCTCTATCTACTGTCTTATCTCCAGGAGCTTCATCTAGTCTGTGATTCTGTTCAATTGGAGTTCCAATCGGTTTGCTAGCCATCATTCCGGTATCTTTGAGTAGATCCGTAACATATTTTTGTTGAGAGATGAAAATTCCCTGTCTAGATCGAGCTACTTCGATCCCAAGGAAGTACTTTAATCTACCTAGATCTTTTATTTCAAATTCTTTGGCTAAGCACTCCTTCAAGACTTTCTTTTCTACCTCATCATTCCCTGTCACTATAATGTCGTCCACATACACGATTAATATTGTGACTCCCCCTGAGGCCGAATGCTTGATGAAGAGTGTATGATCTCCTTGACTTTGTTTGTATCCATTAGCCAGCATCACCTTAGCAAACCGTCCAAACCAAGCGCGAGGGGATTGTTTCAACCCATATAATGCCCTTTTTAATCGACAAACCTTGTGATCATCAGCTCCACTAAACCCTGGTGGAATACTCATATAAATCTCCTCTTCTAGCCTTCCATGAAGGAAGGCATTCTTCACATCATACTGCTGTAATTCCCAATCAAAGTTAACAGCTAAGGACAACAATATTCTCACCGTGTTCATCTTTGCTACTGGAGCAAAGGTTTCTTGGTAATCCACCCCATATGTTTGAGTATATCCCTTCGCAACCAGCCTTGCTTTATAGCGTTCTAAGGATCCATCCGCCTTAAATTTTACTGCAAACACCCACTTACAACCCACTGGCCTCTTACCTTTAGGTAAATCAACCAACTCCCAAGTTTCATTCTTTTGTAATGCATCCATTTCTGCCTCCATAGCAAGTCTCCATTCTTTCTTTGATAATGCTTCAGATAATGAGTTAGGAATAGGAATCGTGTTCAAGGTTGAGAGAAAACTTTGATGGCTTGGAGAGAATTTTTGAAAAGTTACAAAGTGAGATAGAGGATATAGTCTTTTAGTGCATTCTCGGGGTTGTTTTCTCAAGGCTATAGGCAAATCCAGGTCAAGGCTAGAGGATTCAAGATTAGGTGGATCGTAGTTGGAAAGAGAGTCTACCTGTGGTATAGTTAGATTCGGGTCACAGATTGTTACCTCATTTCCAGGACTCGGTTCAGTGAATTGTTCCTGCCTTGTAGTCATAATAGGATCTCTTTTCCTTGCATACACCTGATCAAACCGGAAATGATCAAAGATTTTCCCATCTACATCTTGGTTTTCTACTTGTGGTTGTTTAGACTGTAAGTTTGAAGGAGTTACTGACATTATAGGCTCTTTTTGTGATCTGTGTGATTCGGGTGAAGGTATTTCCAGTGATGGCAGACTTGACTCCTTATCTTCAAGTATTGGTAACTCCCCCTGAAGATAAGGAGTAAAGAAATATGGTTTATGTTCAACAAAAGTAACATCAGCCGAGACATAGAGCTTCTTAGTGGGAGGATGATAACACTTATAACCCTTTTGAGTGGATGAGTACCCTACGAAGACACACTTAATAGCTCTAGGATCTAGTTTCCCTCTGTTATGGCCATGAACATGAACAAAAGACGTGCACCCGAATATCCGAGGAGTAAGATTGAAGGACTTTCGAATGTCAGGATAGAATTGGGACAAGATTTCTAATGGACTTTTAAATCCTAAGACTCTAGACGGGATTCTGTTTATGACATAGGCTGAAGTGAGTACAGCTTCTCCCCAGAAAGATTTTGGTACATTCTGTTGGAATAATAAGGCTCTAGTGCACTCAAGAAGATGTCGGTTTTTTCTCTCTGCCACTCCATTTTGTTGTGGAGTGGTAATGCAAGATGATTCATGTATAATCCCTTCTTTTTGAAAATAGGGAGTCAAAAATTGGTTGAAATAATCACGGGCATTGTCTGAGCGAATATTCTTTATTTTTGTGCCAAACTGGTTTTGAATCATTGCATGAAAGTTGGGAAAAATATGGCTTACATCAGATTTGTTTTTGAGTAAATATATCCAGGAGACTCTTGTACAATCATCAATAAAACTCACAAACCACCTATACCCTGAGTTATTTGGTGTAGTGGATGGTCCCCAAATGTCACTATGAACCAAAAAGAAGGGAAATGAAGATCTGTTATTACTGATTGGAAAGGGTACACGAGTGTGTTTTGCATACTCACAAATATCACAATGAAAAGATTGAACATCTAAACCCTTGAACAAGGTAGGAAACATTATTTTCAATGCAGAAAAAGACACATGACCTAGACGCCTATGATGTAACCAAATAACATCTTTATTGGAAGAAGAAAACAAGGAAAATAACGCTGGTTTATTCAATTCCGGTTGACTTGATGTATTCAAGTAATAGAGTCCGTTATGCTCCTTAGCAAGTCCAATCCTCGTCCCCAACTCCTGGTCCTGAAATTCACAATAAGAAGCATTGAATATAACACAACCAGTCAGATCTTGAGTAAGTTTTTGTATGGAAACCAAATTTGTTGAAAGTTGGGGAACATGGAGAACATTTTTAAGTACTATTTCTGGTGTGATTTGAACATTTCCTACTCCTGCTACTGTGATTGTAGAACCATCAGCAACAACAATTTTACGGTTGCTTGGACAAGGTGTATAGGTCTTAAACGAGCTAGAGTTATGGGTCATGTGGTCAGTGGCACCAGAATCAAGGATCCAGGCATTCTTAAACTCATTACCTAAAGCATTCAATCCAAGAGAGATTAGAGTCTCACCTGAAAGTGTTAATGAACACATACCCTGAGTTGATGTCTGAGGGCTGGATTTTGGTGCTGGTTTTTTCACTGTTCCTAACAAGCCTTTAAGTTTCTCAATTTCATCCATACTGAATCCTCCAAAGACTTGGGTTGAATCTTGAATGGAGACATGAGCTTGTCGATGGCCTGGCGCTGATTGTCCTCCTCTCTGACCCCATTCATGACTGTTTGTGGAGGGTTTCCCATGTAATTTCCAGCATCGTTCCTTCGTATGTCTTGGTTTCTTACAGTACGTGCACCACATCTCATCACGATCCTTGTGAGTATTTGATCTGCTAGATCTGTCAGCAGCAGTTCTATCAAGTGTTAGCCCTTGTGACTTAGAGCTTAAAAGGGCAGAATTTTCTGTTGAAGGTGAATCCAGCATGATGCCTCGGCGACTCTCCTCCGCACGGACCAAGGATATTGCTTCAGTGAGGGATGGTACTTCTGATCTGCCTAAAATTTGAATGCGCACAAGATCAAATTCAGAATTTAAGCCAGCCAAAAAATCATATACCCGGTCTCGTTCTATGAATTTTTTGATTGCTACTGCACACTTGCTACAGTTTAGATCAATTGTCCTGTAATAGTCCAGTTCTTGCCACTGATTTTGTAGAAAATTGGCATACTCTGTCACAGTTTTCGATCCTTGTTTTGCACCCGTTGTCGTGGTCTTGATATCATATATGAGAGCCGCATCATTGACCTTTGAATATGTTTGGTAGAGAGCATCCCAGATCGTCTTTGCTGTTGGCAAAAACATGCATGTATCACTAATCTCTGGAGTCATAGAATTCCACAACCAAGACATAATCATTGAATCTTTTTCTTCCCATGCTTCTGCACCCGTAGCTCCTTCTTTCGGTCCCTCCTCCAATAAATGGCCTAACTTTCCTTTTCCCTTCAAAAAAGTTCGAACCAATTGAGACCACTTCAAATAATTTTTTCCATTTAATCTGTACGCTGCCTGAATATTCTGAAGTTCTGTTGTGCTCCTTGCAGTCTGTTCCTCTGCAACTATTGAAGGTGATTGAGCTGAAGATGTGGTGTCCGTCATGATTGAATATGATCAGACAATAGCAACGAATAATAAGATTACGAAGAAGATCAACAATGAAGCCAGAAAGAAAATAATAAACCAGCGATTAAGGTTGAAATCAAGGATGAAGGCAAAAGATAAACCAGCAATTAAGGCTGGAATTAGAAATTGAATCGTAGGAGAAAAAATTCAGAGGAGGTGGAGTGGCGGCAATTGACGGAAAAGGGGGTTGCTGTATGAAGCCCTAATTTTTCCAGAAATCCCAACCTTACGGCTCTGATACCATGAAGAAAATCAGAAAATAAAAGTTTTATTATGAATTTCTGTATGTTTACAAGCTATTCTATATCACATATATATACACCTTTTTGTTACAGAAAATCAGGAAAGAATCTGCAACAAATCTCCTAAACTTTAGGACCCGGTAATCACCCCTGATTTCCCTTTCTAAAAATATCCCTAAAAATCCTCCTATAATAATTCATCCGAGATTTTCTACAGTTACTATGATATTTTGTGATAGCCAGAATGCTATACATTTGACGAAGCATCAGATGTATCATGAAAGAACCAAACATATAGATGTCAGATATCATTTCATCAGAGAAATTAAAGTCATCAGGATTGAGAAGATTGGTACTGTAGATAATCCAGCAGATATGATGACGAAGCCCGTACCTTCGCGCAAGTTCGAGCATTATCTCGAATTGCTTGGAGTTCGACAAAGCGGAGGTTAAGCCCGTAAGAGGCTTTTGGCGAGACAACAAGAGTAAAGAGAAGATCTTTATTTTCAAAGTCAATGTGGAGATTTGTGAGAAACGTGACTTTGAAAATGTCTTCATCTGCCTAATTTGGGATTGCTTTTCAAAATTAATAGTACATTTGTCAAAGTCTCACCAACCCCTTTTGTATATTTTATTATTTTCTTATGACTATATAAGGGGGATGAGGGGAGAGGGTTTAATGCATCAGTCAGAGAAAAAGTAAATAGAGAGAGAAGAGAGTGAGATAGAAAGTTTTTGTCCCTTTCTTTGTGAGAGTCTCTGGTTAGAGAAGAAAGTTTTTGTCCCTTTCTTTGTGAGAGTCTCTGGTTAGAGAGTGGTCTCCTCTTTTGTATTCTTCTTTTTTGGTGATTAGTGAATTTCTCTGCTGTTCTCGCCCGTGGACGTAGGTCATACTGACCGAACCACGTTAAATCCTGGTGTGTTGTTTTCTATTTGTCCACTCTTGTATAGACATCTTCTGTGTCTGTGAAGCCCCTCCGCTGCAACAGTGCCCCACTATTATCAATCTGTTGTAGATAGAGAAAGCAGGACCTGCATAATTGGTGCAACTGATGAATTTCAATTCAGACAGACTGATTGCATATGGTGGAGAAAAAGGCTAGGAGTTTTGTATGATGAAGTTTAGTAAAACCAAATCTGAATAAATGGATAGAGTTTTATTCACATGGTATTTTATAGTTTTCAGATAATAAGTAAATACTATACTTCTTGCAACCAACATAATTGCTACACTCTTGGGTTCTCAGTTCATTTCATACTATTATATTGCATGTGCAATACACATGCATGTCATTCCCAAGTACCATTTATGTAGTGGGTTCATGCTAGCAGTGCAAGACACCTTGGGCTACTTGCACTATAACAGTTTAAATATTTTCAAGGTTATATCAGCGCAAATGTTTCTTCGTCTGTTCATGTTGCCATAGCATACCATTCCAGCTGATATTTTTGAAGTTGCTCTCTCATTAACCTGTCCTGTTAATAACAGTATATCGCTAATACTTCACAGGGCACATACCAAGTAGCTAAATGGAATGGAACGAAAGTCTCAGTGAAAATACTTGGCAAGGAAAGCTATTCAGATCCAGATAGCGTGTAAGAGAAAGTTCCCTTTTTTATCTGCATAAATGTAAAGGTGAACCAGTTATGAAAATTTATTTCTTGTTTGGCTCATTATTTAATGATATCCATCTGAAATGGTGACAATCTATTTGTCTAGCTTAAGGTGTTATCTTATGAGATGAAGCTAAGTCCTATTGATTGACATATTGATTATGTCCTTGTGCACTATGTAAGTGTTAAGAGTATAAAATTGTAACCCTCACCACAACTTTAGAGTTTTGGCTTAGTGGAAGGGCCCTTTGACATGGCATCATAACAACCTTGGTCCGAATCTTACTAGGGATGAATTTAAAAGAAGATTTAAAAAAAATTGCTTTGCTGTATGAATCTAATTTTCAGCCCATGAAAGGGCCCTCAAACTTGCGAGGGCATTACTGTATAAAATTATAACTCTCACCACAACTTCAAGTTCTGGTGTAGGAAGGGTACTTTGACTGGAAGGATTGCACATTACGTATGAACTCCAAGTGCTTTGGGCTTTTCTTTCTTCATTTGTGTACACTAATTAAACTTCCAAATAGATCATAGCCTCCATGGGTTATGAGCTCATTTGATTGCAAGTTTATAACTTCCCGTTTAAATCATTTCTAAGCCCTTGAATCTGAATACCTGAGATACAATATCTTTTCTGTCTACTATAACTCTTTTACCTACTGAAATATGTTTCCTCTTTCCTATTTTTCACAGAAATTCTTTCAAGAATGAGTTGACTCTACTAGAAAAGGCGCGACATCCCAATGTCGTGCAGTTTGTAGGAGCTGTTACCCAAAATATACCGATGATGATTGTTTCAGAGTATTCTATGAATGTAAGTTTTACATTTGCATTTCTAATTTGAATAGGGATTCATAGCAGTATAAATTATGCTCATTAGGCATCTGGAATGGTGGGACTTTCTTTTAGTCATTTCACCTTTCCATTTTCCTGTTTCATTTCTAATGACAATTTGCTTTGGGTTTTCATTTCTTATACATCATTATCGTTTTCGGGAAATTTGATCACTTTAATTAGCCCATTAGATAGTTTTACATGGAACTTTTATATAGATCATTACAATATGAGGTCAACATGCTCACTATATGCTTCTTTTGCAACTCAGGGCGATCTTGGGAACTATTTACAAAAGAAAGGACGTTTGAAGCCACATAAAGCTCTTAGATTTGCACTGGATATTGCCAGGCATGTATCGCACTATTTGAAACATGTTGTCTATATGGTTTAGTTCACATGAAGACCTATGGCTTCAACGTTGATTTTATTTAAAACGGATTATTTGGATAGATAAAGTTCCCTCCTGTTTTCCAGCATGAAGAGCCTCTTTTCGGCACAGTTTAAATTGTCTACTTTTCAGCTTTTC
Organism: Asparagus officinalis; assembly: GCF_001876935.1. NCBI lineage: Eukaryota > Viridiplantae > Streptophyta > Magnoliopsida > Asparagales > Asparagaceae > Asparagus > Asparagus officinalis. Next base: position 60,609,948 of record NC_033803.1, on the reverse strand, counting down.
TTGTTGCATTGCTTATGAAATTACTTATTGTAATTATTTCAGTCATCAGCTGATTCATTAAGTTCCCATTTTGGTTTCATTTCAAGTCATGTTGTAAACTTACATATCATAGTTAACAGTGATATTGCAGAAAGATGTATGTTCGATCATTACTATGCATCTAATGTGCATCAGTCTTTGATTATAATTACATGATTACAATTATAATTTTGATAATTTGAATGTTTTTATGCAGAGGAGTAAATTACCTCCACCAGTGTAAACCTGACCCGATAATTCTTTGTGATCTAAAGCCAAAGTAAGATGGAAGAGTATTGAAGTTAGCCTTTTCATTTCATGAACTTCACAGTGAATTTTCTATGTACTTATTGAGTTTTAAACTTACTATTCGAACTTTTGGTAAGGTGCCAGAAATATATTGCTGGATAATAGTGGCCAGTTGAAGGTAGCAGGCTTTGGTTTGATCAAGCTGTCAAAATTATCCCATGATAAAGCAAAGTTAGCACATCACGCAAGCCAAATTAACACTTTGGGTAAGTCATTTGATTCTAGTCTATTGGCCTCTAGTTCCATTGTAGAGTGAACATTTTTTGTTCAGTTGACACTGCTTAGATTTTATTAGTCTTTGTAACTGATTACTCTTATGGTTTTATTCAAAATAAAATAATTCAAGCCAGGATTTCTGAAAGATTGAAATCATTTATCAGAACTGAAATGAAGACTGCATTTGATTTATTTAGGATTTCAGAAAAGATGAAAATGGCCATAGTGAGTAACATTTAGAATAGTGATGGTCTCCAATAGCTGGGCAGGGGACTTCAATTTGATTATTTACTTAAATTTGATTATTTAGGATTTCCATATGGAAAGTTTAGCCAGTCATCCTTCTGCTGTTAGATGTATGTATCTATTTTTGTTGTGGGCTATCAGGTCTGAAACCCGCAATCATATTAAATATTATAGTCTCCTTCATTTAATAAGATTGTTCCTGACTGAATATATGTTGATTATTTATCATGAAGTGAATTCCCGATATACGTTTTCATGCCTAAATTTCAGAATCCTCTTTTATATTTATTGGTAGGTTCATACATAGCACCTGAAGTTTACAGAGGTGAAATATTTGACAGAAGAGTTGATTCATTCTCATTTGGTCTTATTCTTTATGAGGTTTGCCACTGGAGCTCATCTTTTATCAAGTAGTTAGATTTCTTCTCTTCTGGAAATATTTTATAATCGATATGCATATCTATCTCATGCACTGAAGGCAAGCAGCAAATATATTTATACACAGCGTGGGACAAGTTTCCTTCTTTGCAGAACTGTAATAGTTGTGCTTCTTTTATAAAACCATTCTATTTTTGTTATTTTCATCATGAGAACATATTGCCAATCATGGTACTTTAGTGACTGCTTCTGCTTCTGATATTATTCTTATAATCTTAATTCTTCTTTTCATTCTCTGAAGTACTGCCTTGATAGCTTAATTTAATTCTCAAGATCAAGCGTAGGTTACTTTCGATGGTTATTCCATTGTGCTCTTTGTTTTTAAATTTTATTTTTTTAATATTTATATTTTTTATTTTTTAAGTTTTTTATTTTCTATTTTTTTGGTGCGGAACTGGATACAACTGCCTATAGCAATCTTAGCCATAGTTATCAGACGAGACACAGAAGTAGGATATAGTACATGAGAGTACAGCCCTTGAGATATAGGAGAAACAAGATTTTATGTCTGTACATATATGTATGTATGTCTAGTGTGATCTTTTATTTCTTCTTCAATGAACAATTATTTTTACGCAATTTTCTTCTATATAGGATCAGTTTAATTCAACTTTCTTTTAGTTTACTTAGTACATAATATATGTTCTTTTAGAAGTTTTACCATGTAAAACAAACTAATTATGCCAAAGTATATTGGAAGAAAAATATATTCATTTATTCATTTCTCAATAAATTTTAAAACAAAGATTTTGCTAACATGTTACAATGTAGTTAGAGTATCATTCTGAGGTGGGTACCATTCTGCGGTGGGTTTTACCAGTTGCAAATAATAAGGGAAACGTATCATTATAGTATTCCTTAAGTGTCAAAAATGATGTCTTTAGTTTCCCTAAACAATACAGCGTCATTCACTAAAAACTTTTTTTTTCTGACATGAGTGTCCGTCCATATATAATAAGTGACGGGTATCTTTTTCTCAAGAGACTTTCCTCTTGGCATAGGTCAATTCACATGCCATAGCAAGCAGTTTACAACTCAAGCTTCTTCCACAAGATCTTTTGATTCTGTGACCATGCCCTCTCTCGCTTATGGTTCTCTTTGTTCTGAGCTTTAGTGCCGATAGTGCATTATCAGGGAAAGGCTTAGATAACAGTTCTTGAGCATAGCTGCATAAAATATGCACATGCAATTTAAGTGGATGGCTGTTGTTCTTTTAGGAGTTAGCTTGCACAAGGCTATTCGGAACTTGTTTGTACCACATAATAATTGTAGGTTGAAGATAACTTGCAGTTTAGTTGGGTCCCGTGCAGGAAGTTGTGATGCAGAGGTCATTGGACCTAGACCAACATTGTATCCTGTTAATAATTATGTTAGGTTGATGATGTGAATTGTTAACCCACAGTGCAACAGTTAATAAGCAGTTGGTTGACTGGTAAAGTGGTTATTTATGTGATAGCATACTAATCTAGGTATTAACAGTTCAGAGTTCAAAACCTGTTACTGTTTGGTCTGATTTATTGTACCTTTCTGAGCACGGTTTAAAAGTTTGAAGCTGTTCAACAAGGGTCAAAGTCCCAGGAGGAGTGTAGTTTGATGTTATGCATTAATAATGTTCAATCCTATAATTAACCTTTTAGGCAAAAGTTGTTTTTGACAATCCCCGGTTTGGTGGCTATTTGTCACCTCTGGCTATTCAAAATGCATGCAGCTACTTGGCTAGGAATGTGACTGCAGGGAGGGTAATCCCCCTTTGTACTACACCAGAGAGACAAGCAGTGTCGTGCACAAATAATAATATATTACTTTTTTTTTCTTGAGAAAAGACGGTGGATACAAATATACCCCCACCCCATTTTTTCATTAATAAGTATTTACCGAAACATTTCCGAAAGCTAACAAAAGTTTGCTGAAGTATACTAAAAGAAAACAAAAGTATGAGAAAGAGGAATACTAAAAGCTCTATCCAGAAAAAGAAAGGGCATAATACATAAAGCTGATTGTCTCAAAAGAAAGTCCCAAATCAAGAACTGATGCTCTTTCATGTCTATCATACTCCACTCCCTGCTCAACGCAAGAAACACCATCACTCTCACTCTGCACCTATGTGCGAAAAATCTGTTCCGCTCGATCCTTATCCCTTCCTGAAAGAAGAGATGACCAATGAGAATGCTATTAATCATGCCTTGATGATATGTGTAAACATAATGGCATCGAATATTATTAAATATTATATTATTATGCTTCCTCCAAATTTCCCAAATGATTGCAGCCCCACTGAAATCCCAGAGTATTTCTATACGATTTCCGATGCTTTGTCTTCCCCACACACTCCACATTTGCTGCATGGAGGATGGTGGTGTGCGAACCTTAAAAAGTATAAAAAATATTCACAGAATATTGACATTCAAAGAAGAGGTGATTGATTATCTTTGCTTCGCTGTTCCACAAAACATGCATGCTCAGGCCTTGCCACTTACGGTAACAATGACATTTTTTACTATTAACCAGATAAAAGCCTTCACCTTAAGAGGGGCTTTAATGCTTCCAATGATCTTAGCAAAGGGACACCTTTTGCCTCCATCATCGAGAAACTTGTAAGTACCTCTAACCTCGAACATTACAACTACAAGCACGTAAACCGTAATCATGTCTCAAGTCATCCCAACGGTATTAGATAATCATACAAGAGAAATCAAAGACGAAGTCCGGTATTTAAAACAAATCGTACATAGTTGATAGGCTCCCACAATAATGGACAAGTATAAAAGAAATTTGCACAGGGACTCCCTAAGGGCACAGAAGTTCAGGGGTAATAATTGGCACAGCCTCATAACACAGGGGATGTATGTGCAATTAGCCCTTTTTGTTATGAAACCTAGATGGCTAGCAGTTTTGTGTATTTCCTACCAAACATCAAATGGAGATGCATGTTCCAGTTTTACTTTTTCAAATCTCATTGACCGGGCAATACCTTTTATTGTTAATCAGATGAATGAAGGTGCAGCACCCTTTCACTTGAAGGGCCCAGAAGCGGCTCTGAAAATGATTTGCTTGGAGAAAATGAGGCCTCCATTGAAGTACAAATCCAAAAATTATCCTGTTGAACTTAAGGAGTAAGTTGTTTAACTTTTTAATGTTTATTGTTTAACCTTTTAATGTTTATTTTTGTACATTTCATGTTTATTGTGAATTATGATTCAATATAACTGAAATTGCACTGCTCTTTCTTGTAATAAGTTTCATGTACGTTTGATTTCAATAAGATTTGTTTCTTCTTTAGTATCCATCTCATTTCAATGTTAAATGTTTTTGCTTCATAGACAAGCTGGTACTTGTGATGTGCACTTATTTTTTATCCTGTTCCTTCTTCAAAGCATATATTTAGCGTTGCCACTAGATAAATAAACATCTCAACAACATACTTCCTTTTGATGTTAATTTGATGTCCATGCAGGTTGATTGAAGAGTGCTGGGACCCAGATCCTGTAGTCAGACCAACATTTACAGAGATAATTATCCGACTGGAGAAATTATACGCCACTTGTGCAAAACATGGGCGGTGGAAGGATAACTTTAAGATTCGTTGGTATGTTTCTCATTCATCTGTAGAAAAAAAATTCTTTGTTTTAATTTTGAAATCTTCTGTTTATCAAAATAGTATGCTATAAACCGTGATTAATAATTTCTAGAGAACCCGCTGATTATGGTAAAATTGTGTGATTTATAGCATTTCCACACAATGTTTAGGAGAATTTTTCTTAACCTATTTTTATTATCACTTTCCTTCTATTAAGAGAGTGCGAAGTTCAATGACTAACAAATTCTAGAGAGCCTACTGCTAATGCTATAGTTGTATGATTGATAGCATTTGAGAAAAGCCACAATAATTGTAGTTTATCATTGACAAAATTTGAAGTTCTGTTTTTCAGGTTTCTGTCTTTTAGTAGATATTTATGTAAATTAAGATCTATTCAAATCAGAAGGCTCGTCTATGTGAGCACATTTTTGTTGCTTGATCATGATGCTTGTAAGCACTATTGGTCGTTGCAAGCAGGCCTATTTTCAGATGAGTTGTTTTAATATATAATATAATTAGCTTCAAAATTTGAGATAAAATTCAAAAAGAGTACCTTTTCAATTTACTTTTTAAGTTCTGATAATTTTTTTCTCTTTCTAGTATTAAAATAATTCCCATAATCACAGCAGATATGTATTAAACATTTTCAGCCCATCTTTAGAAACTCTCGTGTCTTGATTAGATATCTATTAAATATGGTTCTAACATCAGCATTTAGGAAAATTTTCAATTCTAGATTGGTTTCCTAAGTTCCAAGAACTTAAGATACTGCAACTTATGTTCACTGATTCCCGTATCCTTTTAGTATGACAAGCCAGAACATGTTTAAGCCGCAACATATGAGCGTATAGAAAACATTGGAATCTCAGGATGCAGAAACTATTAATTCAACATTTTAAACTAGCGCTGGTTTTCCTTTTTCCATCAAAAAAATTCTTGCGACCTACTTAAATCCTGGGCATATTATTTTTCAGAGTGGGATAGCTCAAATACATCGATGCCAAGATACATAGTTTTTCTGTTTTTGTACTTTCATTGTCTGTGAATGTCACTTTTGGAATTGCCAAATAGGACACCTATATAGTTCATATATTGATAATCTTCTAAATTTCTGTCAAAATAATCATGGATATACAACCTTTACGTTGCACTTCTGATCCCATTTCCTGCTCTCTTCCCTATTATGTTGCTCTTTGTGGTGTTAATAAAGGAATATATCTCCAATTCATTCAACCTTAAGCCAAGGCTTTAGTACCACAAATTATTAAAAAGATATACAACCTTTACTTTGCACTTCTGATCCCATTTCCTGCTCTCTTCCCTATTATGTTGCTCTTTGTGGTGTTAATAAAGGAATATATCTCCAATTCATTCAACCTTAAGCCAAGGCTTCTAGTACCACAAATTATTAAAAAAAAAATTCTATAACTTAAGTTGGCTGGTTAGATATATTTAGCGTAGTTATAGTTCAAACTATGATTCATGGCTAGCTGGTTCTTTACTTTAAATAAGAAGCTAGGATGCAATCTTAACTCATAAAATTGCTGAATACTTAAGCAGTAGCTCTTTTGAATTCTTGTCCCCAATCGAGCTTCTCATAAAATGATTCTGTAACAGGATATTTCTATAGGAAAACTTGATGCTACTCTACAAATTGGTAAACAGATATTGAGTTTTTCTTCTTCTATTTCGATTTTACGATCTAGTACTACAGTGACAAGAACTCCCAAAATTACTATCATTTATGTGCTCTATAATCTCTCCTTTTAGTAATTTATCCTAATACACTGTGGTTTCTTCCCATTTAACTAATATAATGTTCAGTTTTAGATATGTTACTCATGTTATGTTTTGATAATGTTCCTAACGTTGAAATACATGATTTTATCCTTGCAGGAAATGATGGAAGCATTTCAATTGTTTGCTTTTGAATGTTCCTCTGTATGTAAGAGAGATACCTCTCAACTATAACAAAGCTTATAATACAAAGTTATCCTTGGTAATTATCAACTGGAATGGTTCCTTTATGTATAAATGAATGAAAATATATATTGTTCGTTTCTTCTCTTTCTCGAAAATATAGAGTTGTTGCTTATGAGGCACTCTTAAGGATTTGAACTAATTTCATATTGGTCTTTATGAGAAAATACTAATATCTGATAGGAAAAATACACTGATATAAGAACCCTTTCATTCAAGTTATGAAACCGTAAAATTGAGAAACTAGCAAAATGGTAGCACAGGCAAGATAATGACTCTTTCCATTTGAAAATGAGCTCAAATATTATGTTTAATTTACATCCTGGAGACTTTTGACTCCCCCCCCCCCCCTTTTTTTTCGCCTTTTCAGAAGTAATAGGCGTTATTAACACAATTGTATATAAGTTAAGAGGCAAAAAGTTATGAACTGGTGCCAGGGTCTATTATATGGCTTGTATTTTTGTTCCTCTTTAATTCCTTCAGTTCTGTTAAAATGTGTGTCGTGATGGTCAATGTAACAATAGGGCTGAACACCTATAGTTTCAAATAGATCCTGCGATTTCCCCAGGAGAGTATATACTTTTGCATCGAGGGATCACTTGCAGGTGGATATTTTGGCAGAACACTCCCCCGCGCCAATCAATTGCATGCCAAGGGATCCATTTGACTGGTAAATTATTAACTCGCTCATCTCAGTTCAAGCTATTTGTTTTGCCTCATGTAATTTTCCAACTTGTGTTTTGATGGCTAATTTTCAGGTTCAAGAGCTCAACCTTGTCAAGAAAATGGCAACCCACTGGATTGGCGTCTGGTTGTCCAGTGTCTACGCCTGGAAGGATCACAAGTATGCTGGGTTGTCTAGCTTAATTTCATTTTTGTTTTGGACTAGTATTTATATTGTAGTGAAACATGCATTCATTTGCAAATTAATCGAGACATAATATAACATGTTTGGTGACGATGTTTATCTTTTATGGATCAAATTACTTTTCGATTTGTCGTGTAACCATATACCATATACGTCGTGTGTGATTTTGTATATATATTGTGCGGTTTTGAATGCATATCTTGTGGCATCATGCTTGTCTTGTATGAGGATAAAACCATAGATTGACAACCCCAGAAATATAACGTCAAAATGCTGACAAATTCCAAAAATTCTCGGGTTATTGGTTTTACTGGGAAGTTAGCAACCCGGGGTATTTTCTAATTATTTTGCTAGTTATCCAAGTTTATTAATTCCGATTAGTTAAAAAGAGAATTTTATAGAAGGACCAAACTTTTGCCGCCATCAGAGAACGAAGGGAACGAAGCCTGAGAACGAAGGGAGAACGAAGCTGCCGCCGCTTTTTGGAAAACGAAGACGCCGCCATCAGAGAACGAAGACGCCGCCATCAGAGAACGAAGGGAACGAAGCCTGAGCACGCACTGGAGATTCTTTCTTAAGCTACTTTCTTTTATTCAATTTTATTTTCAAAATCATCAAGCCGCCTCCACCAGGGAACGAAGGGAACGAAGCCTGAGAACGAAGGGAGAACGAAGCCGCCGCCGCTTTTTGGAAAACGAAGCCAGATCCAGTTCGTCTATATCGTCGTGGTTGCGGCCATCACTCTTTGGGAGCCGGCGCTCTTTGGAAGCATCTATCGTAGTCGCCGCCAACGACGACGAAACCCGTCCAACCTGCATATCTCCCGCATATCGCCCACCAACGCCATCGCCCACCCTCGCATCGCCGGGCGGTGTAATTTTTTTTATATACATGGCCACAGTTCAGGAGGAGGGCCACAGTTCGGAGGGTTAATCCTATCTTTTCCTCAGGCGACACAGAAGTTTTTTGTTCGCTGCCCTCTCAAGGGACTTGACGGATGCGCGGCAGGGGGCTCTGAGGGTAGGGGACTCACCCCTGGGTATTTGGTTGTTCACTTACGCAAACATCATCTCAATTCGGAGTCTAAGGTCGAGGAATGCAAGAGGCTTTTAGGCCGTGACATCTCCATTTTCAACGCTTTTGAGGCCACCCTACGTGCTATGGGGCAATGGATGTGTGGTACGTGCTTGAGGATCCGTGCTCTAAGTAAGCATTGTAAACATGGCATGGGACTGTCTGTTTCACCACCTTTAGAGGATGACGAGGGCAATGTAGGGTGTGTCATTGGGTATCACTCGGCCTTGCGCCCCTCCTATCCTCGAGTCTGTGTCACCTATCCCCTCCTTGGGTCCACAGCATTGTAAGCTCGATAGTAGTTCACTTGAAAGGGTGTTTAATTGGGGTTTTCGAACGGTTAAAAGTGTTCCCCCATCTTGTAGGTTGGCGTTCTCGGCTGCCCTCAAAGCCTCGTTCTTTGGGGTGTCCTCCAACCCGCGATCTTGTGACGCTTGGGTACGGCTTTTGATCTTGCCATGTTGCACTTTAAGGGTTATTAAAACCCATGATCGCAAGAGTTCAAGGTCAGGTAACAGAAAGGCTCTTCAACAACGGCATATCTTGGAGGCATTGTCCACCTGGGGTGAGGTTGGAGGCCCCCAAAAACTCCTTGACACCATGTTCAGAGAGCTCCCTTCTCCCCCCTCTGCCCGACTTGACGACCCTGGCGCTCGCCCAACTGCTAACAATGTTAAACAGTGTTTGAGGAAGATATCGGATGGGCACTATTCAGCGGCCGTGAAGGTCCTCACGTCCTCGGGAGTTGCACCAGACACGACAGTCCCTTGAGGACAAGCACCCTTCGGCGCCTCCTCCGGTGTTGCCAGCTTTTGGGTATGATCAAGAGCCGCTCTTAGTGGACTGCGGGGAGGTTCTCCATTGCATTCGGTCCTTCCCTAAGGGGACTTCTTGTGGCCGTGATGGCCTTCGAGTTCAGCACTTGTTAGATGCACTTTGTGGTCCGGAGTCCACTATTGCTAACGACCTTCTCGCGGCTCTCACTCCAGTGGTTAATTTGTGGCTGCAAGGGTGTTGTCCGGCCTCCTTGGCGGAGTTTATTGCTAGTGCTCCCCTCACTCCGTTGTTGAAGAATGATGGGGGCATAAGGCCGATTGCGGTAGGTACCATTTGGAGGCGTCTCGTCTCTAAAGTGGCCATGAAGAAGGTGGGGAATGACATGACGAGTTATTTGGGAGATTTTCAGTTTGAGGTGGGAGTCTCAGGAGGGGCAGAAGTAGTTTTGCATGCGGTTAATAGGTTCGTTGATGTCCACCATGCGGATGACTCGCTCTCCATGCTTTTGGTCGACTTTCGGAATGCATTTAACTTGGTCGACAGGAGTAGTATGTTGCGGGAAGTACGTCTTAAGTGTTCGGCGATCTCTCCTTTGGTGGAATTTCTATATGTGCAGCCCGCTAGACTGTATTTGGGGGTGGATCACATTTGGTCTGCTCAGGGGATCCAGCAGGGGGATCCACTAGGGCCTCTGTTGTTCGTACTCACGCTTCACCCGTTGATTCTACGAGTGCAGGAAGAGTGCAAGTTGGCTCTTCATGCTTGGTACTTGGATGATGGGTCATTGATCGGGGATACTTTGGAAATTGCTAAGGCATATAAGGTGATCGAGACTGAAGGCCCAAGGCTCGGGTTGGACCTCAATGTAACCAAAACTGATATATTCTGGCCCTCACCGGATCCTAGAAGTTTGCTGGAGGGGCTTTTTCCCTTGAATATCAGTCGACCTCGTGATGGAGTTAGGCTTTTAGGTGGAGCAGTTAGCATGGATGAGGGGTTTGTTAGTGGGTTAGCAGCGAAGAGGGTGGCGAAGGCGACTCGGTTAACGGAAGCGTTGGACCAGCTTAGGGATCCACAGTGCGAGCTCGTCCTTTTGAGGGCTTGTGCGGGTTTGTCCAAGTTGTATTTCGCCTTAAGGACTTGCCCGCCACAGCTCTTTGGAAAGATGGCGACTCAGTTTGATATTGCGCTTCGGAGGTCAATCGAGAGCATTGTCACATCCGAAGGCCCAGGCTTCGGGGATCTCCAATGGAAGTTGGCCTCTTTACCTATCAAGGCAGGCGGGTTGGGGGTCTATGCAGCGGCCGATGTCATACAGTTTTCTTTTGTGGCCTCTTGGATTCACTCCATCGAGCTCCAAGACCACATTTTGAGAGGTTGTGGTGAGGTCTCTTTAGGTGAGCATTTTACTACCGCTCGGGGCTCTCTTCAAGCCAAGCTACCTGAGGTTGATCTTCTTAAAATCACCACTAAAGGGTCTGTCCCCCCAAAACCAATGCGTTATTTGGCAGACATATTTTATGGTGGCGTTTGTAGAGATTTATCGACAGAGTTTGACCTTTCAGAGAGGCAGGTTGCGATTGTTGAGTGCATGCGGGCAAAGCACGCCCAGGATTTCTTGTTGGCCACGCCTATTGAGGGTTTGGGGCAGCGTATGACTCCGGGGGAATACCAGGCCATCCTTAGGTACAGGTTGTTGGTTCCTTTATTCGTGGAGGGGACAGTGTGTCCAGTTTGTCGTAGGACGCAGATGGATGCTTTTGGAGAGCATGCCATCCATTGTCAGAAGCAGCCGGGGTTCAAGTACAGGCACGACTTAGTCAGAGATGTCTCGTATGATATCCTCCAGAGAGTAGGGATCTCATCAAAGAAGGAAGCGCCGGTCAACTTCCTCACTCCTCTTGAAGAGGCTAGATCTACTCTAAGGCCGACAGACGTTCTTGTCTACAGTTAGAGCAGGGGGAAGCATGCTTGTGTTGATCTTACAGGGGTGTCTCCGTTGGTGGGGTTTGGTAATGGAGAGTTCAAGGTTGGGCATGCAGCGGATAGAGCGGCAGAGGCCAAGGTGGGCAAACATGATCAAGCTTGTTCGCTTTTGACACGTTTGGTTTCCTTGCAGCTGATGCGGTGGAGTTCCCCAGGAGGGTTCAGAAATTCGCGAATAAGAATGTGGCGACAGCAGAGTCCGCTGAGTATGTGTTTCGTAGGTTAGGTTTTGCAATTCAGAAAGGATTAGCGGCGCAACTTGTTGCCCGCTTGTCATCATCACATGTGTAATATTTTTATATCTAATAAAATGTTTAATAACCTGTTAAAATATTATAATATCCTCTTCTTCCTTGGTGTACTATGTTCAAATCCTTAAACACTTTTCAATTTAAAAATAACTACAATCTGGGCGCCCTTGAGATTATCCGCGCCAATTAACAAAACCCAAGGGCATCTTCGGTCTTTAACAATAGACGCTTCCCATTCCTGCATCATTGGCTCCTCACAGGAACATTTCCCATGACAAATGACGAAAATACCCTTAAATTGGTAACAAGGAGGCTTCCATCCTAAAGTGTGGCGGTGTCACGTGCGCCCTTGCACCTAATCAGATCTCGCATCCTTCGTAGTTGACTGTGATCTAAACGCCACGTCGCCGAAAAGACCTGCCGCGATAAGCTAGTGATAGATTAACGCTATTTTAAAATTATCGCGAGTAGCTAACAGCGGCGGAAGATGAGCTACCAAACCCAGTCACGGCTCTGACATGAAAAGAAATAAGCGTGGCACGATAAGTTAAGCGATATTTTGGGTAGGCGGTCAAATATTTTCGCCACGAAATTTCAAAATTTCAAAATCCCCAAAATTGCATTATTTTTATACGATTTTTGGCCTCTCCCAGCGCACAAGTGAAACGAGGCAAGTCTTTGTAGTAAAAATTCTCTCTATTCCCTTTTTCTCTTTACTTATTGCTTCGCCCCCCTTTTTCTTAGAAAATTTGTGCGATTCTGGTGTAATTTGGATTATGAGCGAGATCCAAGGAGATTTCCGTAAAACTTCCGTCGGCTGAGCTTGGAGTTGGGGATTTTCGAGCTTGAGCGGAGTTAGGGTTTGGAAAATTGGGGAATTAGGGTTTTAGGGTTTTGATTTGGGAAGGATGTTCTATTCGCAGTTTATATTAGCAAAGAAGGGGACTTTAGGGACGATATGGATAGCTGCGCATCTGGAGAGGAAATTGAAGAAGAATCAGGTCGCTGATACTGATATTGGAGACTCTGTAGGTTGGTTTCTCGAATTATTCTTTTTTATTGCAGAATTTTCTGTTTTGTAGTTTAGTTAGCGTGACAAATGAACTTAATTTTGTTTTTTGTTTTTGTTTTTGTTGTATTAGACCATCTCTATATCTCCAAAATCTTCAAATTTGGAGAGTGGAACCTCTCCAACCACTCTCCAAATTTGGAGATCTCCAAATTTGACCCTCCAAATTTGGAGGGTGAGGAGAAAAAATGGAAGGTCTCTCCATAACACTATTCATAGTTTATTAATTACAATTTTGCCATTTTTAACTATTTGATTTTTTAAAAATTTCCACTTTGCCATCCTTCTTAGTAATTTAAATTAGATGTTTAATTTTAAATAAATATAGTTAAAAAACTATTAATCTAATATTTGAAATCATTATATATTTGGAAAGGGCTCGTTGAGATCTTTAAAATGAAACTAAGATTAATTTATTTTAGTATTATTATAAAATTATTAATTTTTAAATTAAATAAATAAGTATCAGACATAAAATTTTAAATACGGGGATCTATTTAACTTGCTCCATAAGAAAATACAAGCATAAATTATAATATTTAAATTACATTCCTTCGTTACTGTGCTTCTGCCATAAATGTTCAATTAGTGCGTTTCGAAGCATAAAATGAGCTTCCCTATCTTGAATCTTCCTATGTCGATTAAGGAATCGTTGGAGTCGTTCAGCATCATCAATATCTATCTCTTCAGGTCTTGAAATTTCGTCATGAACAATAATCTCTGGTTCTGCATCGCGTTCATCCTCCACAGTCATGTTATGTAGTATAATATAAGCATCATTATGTCGTGTAGTCTCCGCTTGTCCCAAGAACGTGATGGTCCCTTGATAATGGCAAATAGTGACTGAAGAACACCAAAAGCCCGCTCTACATCTTTTAATATGTTGTATTGCAGTATTAATATTGGGTTCATTTTAAAGCTTTCATCGACACCTTTATAATGTTATAATTTTTTTTTCAAATAAAATATTAACAATAAAATTATTAACGTAAACTATATCCAATATTATTTAATTTATATGGCTTTTTTAATAAAAAAAATAAAAATAAAAACATTTAGAGAGTGTGGGTTGGAGCAACCCTCCAAATTTCACCCTCCAAATTGGAATATTCCTAGAATATTCTAATTTGAAGGGTGAAATTTGGAGGGTATGGTTGGAGATGACTTTATACTTGAAAATATTGAAAAATGATGAACTTTTGTGGAATGTTCCTAAATTTGCTATTTTGGTGGAAGCATTAGTTACAAATTATTACTCTTTTTAATGTTATTTTGATGTGAGTAATGGTTTAGTTTAAACAGTAACAATGGAGTGTCCTATTAAATTTGAAAGCATGTCATCTACTTAATTATTATTGTTATTAATGTTCTTTTCGGAATTAAACTCGCCATAAAGAAATTTTGGATTTTTTTTTTTGGTAAATGCTGTTGGAATGAGGGCAGTGGTCTAGTTTGAACTTATCCTCATGTTTGTGTTAAGAAAACTTAGTCTTTTTTAGCATCAAAATGATAGAAGTTTCTCATGTTTCTTTTTATCCTCTCCTTTTACAGTATTATTGGTGCTAGAACTGCATGCCTTTGTGCTGAATACATTATTTGTCTTAAAATATGTTATTTACACCTTCACTTAAATTGATTAAGACATTTAATCTGCAATGAACATGAAACTGGGTGTATAAGCAGGAGCCTGGTTTTGGTATGAGAAAACAAAAGCTCAGCTAAAATACTTGGATATAATGGAATTGCACTTCCCAAAGTCTAGTGTTGATATTAACATGTAGACAATACAAGAAAACCCATAAAAGTCTGAAATTGAATGAAGAACTAATTAAACAATGAAAGATGATTAAAAATTGTGAAATCTTCATTGCCTCCTGATCTCTTTTTCCATTTTTCCATACATCGTCTGAAAAGTGATCATCTTTCTTTCTATGGATCTATTTCCCAACCTTTTTATTTCTTCTTACCAATTGCTACATTTTTTTGCATTGCACAAACCTTTTCTACCCAACTCTAATTTCTCTGATCCAACAATCCTAATCCCTTGTTTGGTATAATCTTACGTAGATGTATTACTGGTCCATTTTGCGGCATTGTGCACAATTTGCAAGTATTGGAAAATAAGGCATGTGCAATGTTACCTGGCTTGTTTTTCATGAACATCCTGTGTCTGCCGAGAAAGGTCTATCAAGTAGTTGTTATGCCATCAAACATTCAAGTTTGCTTCATTAATTTTATATGCACTATGTACTTGTCATGGTATGTGGTTGCTGAAGTTCCCCGTACTGCGAGGATGATTATTTCTTGATTCTGAGAATGCAAAGTACACAATACTATGTATCATCTACCATGATACAAAGAGACAAAGTAAAAGAAAGAGTGATAGGCATTATATAGTTGTATCACAAGATGCGGTTGCTGAACCTCAAAGAAAAAATAATGAATAAAGAAGTTAGAGGACTGAGCCCTAACCATGGAAATCGATAACAAAATGAGCAAATTCAGTAAAGGGAAATGGGGTTGGGCATTCTTTATAATATTAAATTTGGGCTTGAGTTGGTTCAATTAAATTGCTGGCTTCTGATCTTTGAGTAGGACCACTTCATCTTGATTAGCGCTTCATAATTATCCTTATTTCTCCTCATCGGTCTGACTTCAGCTTGATGCTGGTTTTGCTTTATTATCAATTGGAGCGAACAATTGATTAGGGCACAAAGTATAGAAGCAAACAAACTAGGATGTGGGAGATCAAATTTGATGACTATGGCTTATTTTGGTAAAAATATAATAACTTGTCGTTTTGAGGCATAGATATTTTTTTAAACTTCAAAAAACCAACCAATCCATCAGTTAATCCCATACAGGTAATGAGATTCATTATGAGCTATACAAAATAATTTTCATATTGTTGATATATGTCAAAAAGATACTACCAAATTATTTTTCCATATTGTTATGGCATACCTTGGGCTTGGAAACAATATAGAGGCCAATTTACCTGCTTTCCATCTTCAATATATTAAATATTTAAATTATTACTTCATAAGGATTTCGTCTCGATATAGATAATTACGTTGTATGCATAACATTTTCCATTGCCTACATACTAAATGACTAAATTAAAAGTCCACTATCTTCCATTTTCATACCTCTAGATTATATATTTTATTACCTGTTGTACCTAAAGCAATTGTCTTGTTACAATTGTCTTGTTAGTGGACCCTGTTGTGAGGTAAGCCCTAAATGAAGTGTGATATTTAGGTCAGTTTATTGGATGATGTTTATCAGAAGGTGTTACATTCTCAGTGCTAGTTAAAGTTGTTATGGACAACTGAGTAATGATGATTGATGCATTTACTTAGTTTTCACGTAAATTACACAATTATCAACAGAATCAAGCTTGTAATCAACTGATTGAGTTGGATAGCGCTACTTGTCCATTTGTGTGAGCCAAATTTATGACCAGCTACTTTTGTTTTTTAGGAATCTGCATTTCAAATTTCTTTAATAATTTTCCTGATTGTCCTGTTCTCTGTCTTAATTTCTTTCCAATTTAAGTACTGCCTTACTTTACTTCCGTGTGAGAAGTTGCTTAGGAAGATGTATTGTTTGGATGAGACTTGTAAATATTTGGAGCCAAGTACCTTTGTTTTTGGCCTAGAAGAATTCAAATAACAAATATTTTATTTTTTATTACTTATTATGCCAATATTAATTATTGTAAAATGTCAGAAGGCATGCATTAGAAACCATGTCCACCTGCTTATTAGTAAAATGTACATGACCATGTTTGCCAGTGCATTGGCATATGAAATCCCTGTAAATTTGTAGCTTATCACCATTTTAAATCACGATGACGGCTTTGTTTGAATATTATATTTTTATGTACATTTAGCCGGCTTCACTGGCATTTAAGTTTAAAGTCACTGTTACATAATTTCTATCTCATAAATATACCTGTATCAGATTGTAGTTACTTTGAGCAGCCTTACTAATTTGCTGTCTATTTTATTCCTATTTGCAGATTCCATTCTTTTTCCTGATGTGCCAATCGCTCTTCGATTGTCAAGCCATCTTTTGCTTGGTGTGGTCAGGATATATTCCAAGAAGGTGAATTATCTCTTCCATGATTGCAGTGAGGCACTGCTCAACGTAAAGCAAGCTTTTCGGTCAACTGCAGTCGACCTTCCTCCAGAAGAATCAACTGCACCATATCATTCAATTACACTGCCAGAAACTTTTGATCTTGATGATTTTGAGCTACCTGACAGTGCTTTACTCAATGGGTCAGTTCCACTCATTACATGTGTACAGCTTTGGGAGAAGTTTTTCTTGTATCTTTCACATATTGTAGGATCTGCTTTTTTTATGTATATATATATGGATGACTGTGTGGTGAAATAAGGATTTTGTAATGTAGAGTGCTATAACCATTGTCCTTGCTTACATATCAAATGTTGCTTTGCAGTAACTTTGATGACCGCCATGTCAGTACAAGAGAGCAGATTACACTTCAGGATACTGTGGATGGCACTGGATACTCCACATCACAATTTGGATTAGATGGTAACTATTTTATTAATCATGTCTCTTTAATTGTGAATATATGTTGTGTGTCAACACTACACTGAGATGTGTGCGCTAATATTTGATTGCACAGATAGATTTGGTGATGGAGATGCTTCTCAGATTGGTCTGGAGCTTGACGAGGTATAAACTTTTCTTCTTCTTTTGTCTTTAGTGTTTGCAGTTTGATAAGGTTAGCATTTTGGAGGTGGTCTCCTAACAGGTGAAAGTTTAGAAACCTCTTAGTGAGTAGGCTATGAAAATCTTTTCTTTTCTCTCATGTTAATTCTGATTTTGAATTATATTAGTCTTCTGCTTCTTGCTTTGTTACACACAGGAATTATTATTGGAGAATAATCTCACACTTCAAGATGCTCAAGTTTTGGACAGGTAATCTGTGTGCTTCCTGTCTGAAAGTTTCTCCTATAGTTGAAATTTTCTTCATTGTGATTTTCCTTCTGCTTTGTAACTTCGAGTTGATATTAACTTTATCTGTTCAGAACTTGTTCTAGATTTTTTTTCTACTTCTGTCTAATATTTAGAAAGTGCTGCATCAGGAGGACACTGCACTTTCAACTTCAGCTGCTCCTAACCAAAATATCCTACGTTTAGTGCTTGGTGTATTGATTTGATTTATTTAAAATTTTCTTCGTGAAAGGAGTGTATGCATGCTAGATCTCAGGCATAAGATGAATTCATTTTATTCTACGTCATTTATATTAAGTATTTTTACTTATACCCTCAAAATCTATGATAATTTTTAAATTTACTGCCAAATCTTCATATTTGAGATTTGCCCTGTCAGAGAATGTACTTGGTATATTCCTTCATATTGTTATTTTTTCAACATAGAACTAAATTATGCTGGCACACTTAATTAACCCACTAATTAGCTTCTTTCTCAGGTGAAAAAAAGAGGGGAGGCCCGGAGGGGGAGAGGGGCGGCCTCCATGGAGATTGCCAGTTGTTCGGGTGGCTGTGGCCCCACTCTCTCCCCCCTCTTTGTTTTTGGATTTTGGGGTTTACAGTGGTAGAAGATTAGGGTCGTACATGAATTTACCCTGATTCTTTTAGAAATTTATAATAAGTTCAGGGTTAAACTAATGGTTTTTGAGGGTAAATTGGTAAATATGAAGATCCAGGGTAATTTTAGAAATGCCACATATTTGACAGGTATAGATGTGAAGAACCCCTTTATGGTATCATATACATAGTATAAGATAAGTATAGCATTAGATAAATAGGAAAAAGTGCATAATCTCGACGAATTCTTCATGGGTAAGTCAACTTTGATTATCTATCGATCAACCAATAGTATGAGACCATTAATATGGTTAAAGCTAGTCTATTTGGAGTCTGGACTTAAATCCTCTCTTTCTATGCTATTGTAATACCTACATGATGTGAACAGTGAACCATTTACTAGAATAAGAAATAAGACATTGCCTTTTATTACTCGATGCCAAAGTGACCTGTATATAAAACAGAGGAAATTTCGCCTTGAACCAAAAAGGAAATAAAATGACAATTGTATATATTTTCAATTAAAGAAATAAAGAACAAATAATGAAATGAGTTTTCTGATAATTATATTATGGTTTTTCTCTTAACTAGCCATGCAGAACTTCCTCTGCCTGAGACAGTTGTCCACTATAGATTTATTTTGTTTGTGTTTCTCCTATTCCTTGTTTTTCTTTTCCTAATTTTAAGTTTCTTTTTGCCTTAGTGATGTGCATCAGGGAGATGGTACAACTGATCTTACTAAAATGGACACTGAGGAATGCCAACATGGCCATGATGAGTATAGGAATGATGGAGCTTCAATGGAATTATCTGAGCTTCTATGCAATAAGCGGGGAAAGCATGTGTTGTTTTCCCATGCTGAAAATGTAAATGGGCATGATGATTCTTCTCATAGATTAATATTCAACATTCAAACACCTGACCTTAATGAGGTATTTTTATCTGATGATCATATTGGAGGTCCATCTGCAGCGCATGATACTGATATGGAGTATGCTGGTGATGATCCTCCATCTCCGGAGTTCAATGAATCTGCTAATTTTCCTTTCAAACCTGGTTCTGTTCTAGCAATAAATGATGCTTGTCACAAGCATGATGCTAACAATGTACTAGGGGTGTCTTCCACTACCTCAGTTTTGACTGAATTACACCCACTAGCATCACAAACTTTAGGCGTGATTTTGCCTGGATCTGATGCAGCAGGAAGTAATATCATAGCTTCTGAGACAAGTGATCCCAAGATGGCATGCATTTCTCAGGTGTTGCCTTGCTCCAACTTAGTATCTGATTCTCTCATACCTCAACGTTCTGGTGAGACTATAGCTGCTCCTGCTGCGGGTTTAGGATGGACTTCGAAGACAGCTGATACTTTAAATGATGGAATTACTTGCAGTGAAGAAAATGCTCGACTAATTTCTGTGGGGAACAAAATGATGTCAGGAGTGAACTTGGATATGGACAGAATTGCAGTTCAGGATATCACCAGGTTATCAAATCTCGATCAAGGCCGCATAGAAGATGCACACTCTTGTCAGACAAGCAATTTCTCTGCTTTGAGCTCTGATTTTCATTTGAGATCTTGTACTTCAGAGTCCAATCAAACAAATTTAATATCTCCAGAGGTTATAGTCCAGAAAGGGGACCAAGGGATGTCTTTCAGAGAACAACCTTCCATTTTGGAAACCGCAGTGGAGGATCAGGAAATGCATTTTAGCAGATCTTCAATGACTATGCAAGGTTTATTCTATCAACTTTAAGTACTTTTTGTGTTTGCACTTATAGACAAATTTAATTGGATTGGTTAGCAATATGATGATTTAATTTCAATTGCAGCTTTTGGCTCAGCTATTGCAGTTGATACTAACTTAGGAGTTCATCAAAAGTCCAATGATATGTTGTTGGGGATGACTTCAGTTAATAATCCAATGGATCTGTCAAGTAGTAGTATTTCTAAAGATGTGCAGTCTGGTCATGGGAACTGCTTTTCAACTTCTGAGTTTTCAGAACCTGAAAGAATGCGCTTTGCTCTATCCGGAAATGTTGGTCTTCTAAATGATGTAGGGCAGCAAACTACGGAGAAAGAAGTCACTGAGTCTGATGGAAGCGTAGACAGGATCAGCAATGTTTCTGGACAGAAGCATTATCTAATGGATATCACGCCTGATCTGCAGAATGGCATATCACCCAAAATTTCTGGAATTCCACAAAAGAAACGAAAAAATGATTATATTCCCAATGATGATGATTTATTGGCATCAATTTTAGGTACAGAATAGTTTATGTTTCATGTCTTGATTGTGCTTCTCTCTCATGAAAAGTTCAGCTATGGAATTTGGTTTAATTCTTATTATTGGTGCTATTTCACACTTTTTTATTTACCATTGTTTTATTGAAATTGAAATTTGGTTTCTTCAGTCGGAAGGACACCGGCCTTCATAATAGGGCCAACTCCACCTCTTCCAAAACCACCACCTTCAAAGCGTCCTCGCTTGACAACCAAGGTTGGCTTTCCCAAGAGGAGGAAGGTGCTCCTAGATGATACTGTTGTGTTACATGCTGAGTATGTCATCTTTACATATTTTTTTGTAGCTCTACATTTTTCTCTCATATTGTTTCAAAGTTTGATAACATATTTTGTCAGCTATGTGCATGTATCTTTTCTTCAAAGTGGGGAACAAATTTATCCATACTATTAGGGAAATTCAACTGTCCATGTCATTGAAAATCTCTTTCCTGATCTGTAATCTCTTGGGTTCTTGGTGAACCATCAGCAGTTATTTTCTTTTACCTTTGTACATTTGTCTTGAATTTCTTTGAGCTTCTTTATGCTTCATTCCTTACGCGGGCGGGGGGGGGGCGGGCGGGGGGGGGGGGTGGCAATATTTTAGTCAATTTCGCACCAAATTTTTCTGTCAATATGATTCTAATTTTGATGTCTTGTACTGGCTGGTCTACAGTCGTTGAAGGCCGTAGACATTATCTGCAATGCAGGGATAAGACTGCTCAATATAACCTCTCTAGACCCCATAATGGGAAGTCCTGGGTGCATCCTTTATTTCTTTGTGGCCTTCCAGTAACAAATATATGAGTTACAAATATCCTGGTTTTGGTTCATCTATGTTCACAACGTAGAATAGTGCTCATAAATCAAGGATAGTTAGAAGCATAAATTTCAGCTTGCAGCCCTTCAAATGCATCACAGTAAATCAAATCTATGGGCCCTTGAGGAAGAAATTTAGTGCTAGCATCCTTTCTGAATATTTTATTTTCTTCTTTCACCTTCTCATAGAATGTTTACTCTATTACCACATGCATACAAGAGTTAACTATAGCTTAGCTACTTATCCAGGATGGGGTTGATGGTACTAGTTGTAAATGTTATAACTTATGAAGAAGGTATTTAGTGGGCTATGCTTATTCATCCACCTATAGGGACTGAGTTAGATCCCATATTGCAATAATCAGCAAATAATTAGTTCGCAATTAATTACTAGTCTATAATTCTACTTTGATCATCAACTTCTAGCCAAGCAAATTGTCTGTAAAAGATCTTCCTTAGCACAAGCTTATTCACAGTATTGTATTATATTACATCTGTAAATTCCTAAAGTACAAAAGTACAGCCCTTGCAACAACTTCGACAACGAAGTCGTCAATCCAAATTCCCGTGTTAGTTATATGCTCCCATTTTTCCGTTCATTAATACTGAGGGCTAACTCCTTCATTGAATTAACCACTATCATATCATTATTTCCCGTCAGGTTCTCTGGGCCAACCTTTTTTCCTTGTTCCATTAGTTACAATCTTTCACTTCTCATAATGATGTCTATTACATATGCCCAATCAATCTCATGCTATTCTCGCTCATTTGATCCTCAACAAGAGCGACCTTTAATTTTTTATGACCACACATTTCTTATCTTACTTGAATACATATTATCCATACGTCCATTGTAACATTCTCATTTTTGCTACATATTTTTTGAGCATGTAGTGTCTTACTTGCCCACATTTTTTCCAACGAACAGAGCTCAAATCAAGGTTTTAAATATCGGCTATCGGGAATTTATTGGACAGTCAAAATCCATATTGGATAGCAGATATCATGAATATATCAGAGATAAGTAGGATTTATCGGAGTGATATTACCGGATGGTGATATACATAATGTAATATTCTAAAATGTAATCTAACCATACTTAAAACATACTAAAATGTAAATAGTTATATTTAGGATCACTAACAATGGTAGAAACTCGGGTCGGGTTTAAAGTGCATTGAATGAGTGTCTGTTGCCTGAAATCAAAACTCAAATCAAAGACTGATAAATCCGATTTTTTGGGCTAACAATATCGGCTCATAACTCACTTTATTGCTGCATTATTGGCGATAAACATCCAACAATGATAACCGACTTAGAATCAAACTTAGCATAGCGGAAGACCCCCAGAATTGATCAATCGCTGATAATATCGGTTTATCGGCTGATATTTAAAACATTGGCTCAAGTATATTACGAATAAAGATGAAAAACCAATGTATTTTGTTAAAGGAGATCATATGGAACTTAGACATTAATTCAATCCATGATGAGAATCGTAGGGGTTATTTATATTATCTCAAGTTAAAAGTTCTTTGAAGAGTGAAAATTGAGATAAGGTCTCCCCTCTGGGCCTGATAGTGTGCCTATTAAGGGCATGTTTGGCTACTACTTATTTTATGATTCCTTATATAAGTTACTTGCTACTTATTTTTACTTGTTTTGTTAGAGGGCAAGATAGTCTTTTAACATCAATTAGGAAATTTACTTATAAGTGGCCAAAAAATAAGTTAGATTAAGCGAACTTATTTTTTCTTATGAGTTGAAAATAAGTAATAAGTAAATCCACACCAAATATAATTTTGGCTGCTTATAAGTGCTTATAAGTAAAAAAAATGCTTACAAGTGAAAGTAAGTGTGTTGCCAAACATGCTCTAAGGTGTGAGACGGGTTTAGTATAGTTAAGCTATCTAATATAGTGCCAGAAAAATGTTTGATAAGCTCGCGATAGGCAAGATGTCAAGGTGATCTTGCATATATACCATAATAGTTCAAACTACTAACTATTCGGTAAGAGTTTAAGAGAATAGTTTGAAGGCAGACAGAAAATGAACCATCATGTCAACAAATCAGTTTGTTTACTTGGTGGAATGATTGAAAAAATAACTAGAAGGAAAAGGATATAAAAAATATGTTTTTAATTGATCTATGAAGAGCTTTTGCCTAGGAAACTGTGCGGTGGCTTAATCTTTTGGGCGTGAGAGTCTTCCTTTGTGTGAAAGGTTGGAATAATTGATATCTTTGTTGTTCGCCACACTTTTTTTGCTGAGTATCTAGCCCCATGTCTCTGCTTTTTTTTATAACTGGCATATGCTACATATGCTGGCATTTGTTTTTTAATGTTTTGTTGTGATGTAAACTCCCCCATTTGCAGTACAATACGGCAACAATTGATTAATACTGAAGACATACGCCGGATGCGCAAGAAGGTTCCTTGCACACGTCCTGAAATTTGGAGAATTCAAAAAAGTTTACTAAAAGATGACCTTTTCAGTGAAACCATATTCACAGGTGAGCCCAACATGTCAACCTATTTTCTTAATATCTGTCCTCGTGTTGTAAATTTTCTATTTCTTATCAACACAAGCGTGGCAGAAATTCTTTGTCTAATGATCTGTGTTTTGTAGGTAAAGTTTACTACTTTATTGAGTATTCATTTTTGCTTTGCTGACGGTTGTTTGCTACCTGTAGGTGTATCTGAAGAGCTAAATAGATTACTCACTCGAATATATGATCTGGGTCGAACTGTACATTCTCAAACTAATCGACAACATCTTAGTGAAGCAGAGCACGAGTTGGAACTTTCTAAGAGCTTAGGTTTTGTTAGGAATAATGATGGTATGGCTGATCAGAGTGCAGTTGTACCAAAAAGAGTGTATGGTGAATCACAGGGACCTTCAGGCACACCTGAATTAATTGACACACAAAATTGCAAAAATGCTGTCAATATTGATGCTCAAGGTCGATCAGAATTCCCACTTGATCAGTTGGATCCATCACAGAACACAACTTCAAGAACAGAATTAGGTGCACTTGGGATTTCTTCAAATGAATGCGCACTTCCAACCGATTCTAGAATTGAAGAGAAGCATGATGATATATGTCCTGATCCTGACCAAAACTCACACCATGAACTTGTGGAGGTCAATAATAACACGCTACATGTTGGTGAAAGCACTTCTTTTGAAGACTTCACTTCTGATTATGCAGCTGGAGATGGGGTGATCAACAACAACATTGTACTTGGTGCAACTAGTAATAACATTTTGCTTGAAGTGGACAATTTTTCCAACTCTAGGGCTGCATCCATCACTGTGGAAGACATGGGTGTGGATATGATACCTGTACCTAGCTTAGATTGCCCTCTGGATTCTGTCCAAGCTATTGGATTAGTTGATGGTAGGCCAGATACCAGAGAGTACCATGACATGAAGGAATCTGAAGACGGAAGGTTAACAGATGGGTGTGAAACTGCTGTGGATGAGGAAAGGCCTATTTCTGTGGTCTCTTGCAGAGAAAAGCCTACATCAGAAAGTGAACGTGTTGTCTCCGCGGTTGGTGAAAATTCCTGCATGAACATAGAAAGTGGTCCGGATGTGGAAAGTGCTCATATGGAACTTGCTGCTACAAGAGAGTCTAGTGTAAGTCACATGAATTAGTTAATTCTTACACGATCCATATTTCAGATGAGCATATAGATAAAATTGAATTAGGTTAGTTGCGGATAGTCTGCCCTGTAGTTATATTGTTGCAGATAGACCCCCTTGAGTGAAATGTTTTTGACTACCTTACCCTCAAGAGGTATATTTGTCAGGGAAAAAAAAATCTTTATCTAAGGGTAACAGGGTAAAATATTCACTCGGGGTATATCTGCAGAAATGGAACTACTGGGGGTCTATTTGCAATGGAGATACTACAGGAGTTCTATCCACAATTAACCCAATTTAATTATAGCTTGTAGGGCTCTGATGCCCTGCGATGAGTAACTTTACACTAATTTACTGTGCTAATCAGCATGCAAATAGTTCTGTGCATACATTCTGATGCATATAGCCTCATGACAGCATTATCTGCAGTATGTTAATACTTTTAGGTTTGTCTGTTGTTAATTCATCAATCATTTATATAATGTTATTTTCGTCACCTTTCTAACTATTCTTATGGTTTTCTTGTAATTTTCTTTTTATTCCTTAACAGGACTTCTGTAGTGCCATTGATGACATTGATACAGGTAGTGTTCTTTCTGCGACTGGAACTTGCGGGCTTTACTGCCTATATTTTTTTTTCTTGTACAAACATAAGAATTAATAGATTCAATTGTAGCTGTCATAATATTAACTTATTAAGCTTGTGTATTTCAGTTAAAGGTGCTGCCTAGGTAATAGTAAACTTGCGGCCATTTTGGCAAAGGGCAATTTCTCTTAATAGATTAGATTTTAGTCCTCATGTAAAGCACAGAGTATTTACTCGCTATAAAAAGATGGAATATGGTATTTTGTGTGGCAAACACGTGCTGTCTCTTTTACTTTTTATTCCAGTTTTCCAAAGCTTGTAATAAATAAAATGCATTAGGTTTAGAGTCTCCTGTTCTTTGTTTCTGGATGTACATGAGATTTGTGTGCATTTATAGTGGATGTCTAGATTTTAGTGTGGTTTTCCCCTAATAATTGTTCTTTTTTGTTTTCTGTTAGATTTTCTAAATGCAGATGATGAAGTTGAGTATGATGAAGAAACAAATAATGATGTGCCGAATCACGAGCCTCAATCCTTGGACACTGGATGGTCTTCACGCACAAGGTAAGCATTTTTCTGTATTATTCTTTACATATATACATTATGTTATGTGTGTACATGTGCACTTGTATATGACAGTGTCGGTCTTAGTAACATAATGGTGTTTAAAGAGGCATCTGAAATGCATTGAATCTTTGTAGGGGTGTTGCAAGGTATCTGAAAAATATGTTTGATCAAGAATCTGGACATGGGAGAAAGTCTGTTGCAATTGATCATCTTTTAACCGGTAAAACTCGAAAAGAAGCATCTAGAATGTTCTTTGAGACTCTGGTATGTCATTATTCTTAAGCCTTACAGAACTTAATTAGCTTGCTTGAGCTATCATTTAGCAAATAGTTATCCGTGATTTTAAAGCTAAGAATTATCAACTTCTTAAGAATCTTTACTTCTAGGATTGTGTTTCTTCATTGCTGCATTATGGGCCTGAAGTGAGGACTGTAATTTTGTAGAGTCAAATTGGTGGATTAAGATTGGATATACTCAGTCTTATAAGTCACCTGAATTACAATTTGTTAGGGAGAATCATTCATCCTGAGGAGTTAAATGGGACTTTTATATAGGTTGGAAACCAAATAATTCCAGAAGTTTAATCTTTAATTATTGACCTCAACTATCTATTAAGTCCATTACTCTTTCTAAATCTTTCTAACATCAGTAAACATGGCTTTAGTCCGAACCAACTACCATGGACACAACATAACTCAGTAAACTAGGATGTTCCACCATCCCCTATGGTCTAACCAAAGATCTTACTGCTCTGGCTTGGTCTAAATTGACAATCATGGGCCACAACTTGCCTATCAGCATGCAAAGGATCTTTATTGTTTGTTTGCTAACCATGCCCTTCTATGGGCTAATTAGAGACCTCAATCACTCAACCATCAGACTTGCATTGGACTTCAATCTTCCTGGTCACAACCTGAACTCTGATACCATCCATCAGACTTGCATTGGACTTCAATCTTCCTGGTTACAACATGAACTCTGATACCATTTATTTGGGAGTAACAGGGCCTCTTTGAGAGTTAACGAGCCTTGGACATAAGTTAAGATCCAAGTTAACTCTAAAGTTTGAGCAATTAGTGATTATAAAACTTCCTATTTTAAGTCCATTACCCTGAAGTTTTCAGAGGACTGTATAGTATTACAATTCGAAACTGATCTGCATACATGCTCAATAGTGCTGCATAGCTAGCAGCTCAATCTCAGTATCCTTTTGTTAAATTGTTGTCACCGTGCCATACATTTATTGTTTTCACCTGTGCATTTAGAATTGTCAACGATTATTTTGTAATCTTGTCGGTTTTCTGTTCTTATCTTTATAGCAGTGATATAGATGCTATATTTTTTCTTCTTTTAGGGAAATAAGCAGCAACTATTTTTCCTTAAGATATTTGCTCTTATTAAAACTATCTCAGTTGGGACTTTGCTAAAAACAAAATGGTTAATTGCATATAGCGTCTATACAACCCCTGTACTATAGCCCAATGTGGGGATGGACACCTAGTAGTTCTATTGTTGCAGATAGGCCTCCTGAGTGAAACTTTTAGACTCTTTTAGAGAGAGAAAATTGTTCTTTGACGGTTAGATCTCTTGAGGGTAAAAGAGTAAAAAAGTTGTGCTCAGAAGGTCTTCCGGCAGCAACAGAAACTGCAGGTGTATCTGCGATTGGGCGATATTACAGGGGTCTCTCCACAATTAACCCACAACTTATAAGCAACTCAAATAGTTCATTTCCTTTTTGTTCAAACTTCTAATATCACGATTGCGTTTTCCTTTCCCTTCCTTTCTCCAGGTGCTGAAAACAAAAGATTATATTCAAGTTGAACAAGAGAAAGCTTTCGACCGTGTCAATATTAACCCTAGAATAAAGCTTTTGAAGTCAGGGTTCTGATCTCACACAATAGACATTATGACGTATAGATAACAACTGTAATTTATCGTTTTACAAAGAGTCTCCACCCAATTTGTTGTTTTTGCAACTTTATGTCGCAGTAAATTATTCATGGTTTTGGTTGCTGACCTTTCTTATGGGGTGGAGGTGAGAGATGGCTCATGTATGTGTAATCACACACTGTAAATGTGCTGTAAATTAAATCCGTCTAATGTCGGTGATTGTTTGTAAGATAGAGTTATTTATGTTAAATTTCGTTTTTCTTTACCCCATGAGTTTCAGATCAACTAATTTTTTCTAGTTATAGCTATTTTCAGACCTTAGCCTTTGTTCGTACTTTTGCTTGGAATTATGAACCATGTACATATTTAAATCTCATGGGTAGCAATTTAAGTTTTTCTTGTTTGTCCTGGTTTTAACCATGGATTTAATTTCTTTAGTTTTTTTCTTTAGTGTTTTAGGTTAGACAATGGTTTCAAATTTTGAGTGTTTTACAAGTAAATAATCCTACAGTGAGTTGGCGTGTTTATAGGTTTTTTTAATAGTTTTCTCCACTTAAAATTAGGCAGAAAAAAAGAGATGCATAAACATGGGATTTCAAAGCAAACAATCCGCTAAACATTACAATTCGGCAGAGAAAAGAAAAAGAGATCACCTCAGAATTTATTATATTAACATGAAGTACAACCTTCAAATAGTTAATTGAGAAGATATCTATATCTATACTAATATATAAAAACCTTACTATATCTATACTAATATATAAAAACCTTACTTGGGGTAAGAAAAAAGTCTGAAAGATTGGAGGAGACTAGTCCAACTGGGCCGGTCCGGCGTGGAAAATCGGGTCAGGGCTGGGCAAAACCAGTGATTCAGACTCGGGCCCTATTAGCTCGGATCGGGTTCGGGTCTAGGCCCGGGAGCTGCGGGCCGGCTCGATTGTTTTCTTCTTTTTCTTTTTGTAAAAAGTTACTAAAACTTTAGATTAATCTTATTATATTTATATAAGTATGCACTAATATATATTTATATATTA
Source organism: Asparagus officinalis (assembly GCF_001876935.1). NCBI lineage: Eukaryota > Viridiplantae > Streptophyta > Magnoliopsida > Asparagales > Asparagaceae > Asparagus > Asparagus officinalis. Next base: position 60,580,726 of record NC_033803.1, on the reverse strand, counting down.
TTACATAGCTATATATTATATATACGTATATTATATGTAAATATATTGCATATACTTATAAGCAATGTTGAAAATAGCGATAACGCATAGCGTAACGCTTACCTCCGGTTAACATAAAACGCAAAATAGTGTAACTCTTAACGTAGTTTAAATAATTTATTATTAGTTAAATATTTTATAGATACATAACATTCAAAATCAAATAATATGAATAATCATCGTAATTTTCAAACATATCATCATTGAAATACTATCACAAATCAATATATCATCATAATTTCACAACAAAATCAACAATGTATGCCTTAACAATCAACGGAGATGATGACGAAGTTGAATGGAGCAGCAGAGATGATGACAAAGTCGATGGAGCAGCGGAGGTGATGATGAGGATGAAGACGAGGATGGCTAGTCGAATGAATTGATGAGTTGAAGTTGAAGGAAGAACCGAAGAAGAAGACGGAGATAATGGGTTTTGATCTGGAGGTTCTGGAGGCGGCG
>NC_033803.1:60563114-60579801 GCF_001876935.1 Asparagus officinalis | reverse complement strand
TTCTGGAGGCGGCGAGAGCAAGCCATTAGGGTTTTAGGTGTGACTTTAATTTACGAAAAGTGGGCTCCACCCACTCAAACTCAATCACAGTCATAAAAATTCTTTAAAAACCAATCCCAGCCATTGAACAATTTAACTTAAGCTACGCAGCGCCATGACGACGTGTTACATAGCGTACGCTACGGCTAAAGTAGCTTGCGTTATATTGTCTGTGCGCTATTTTCCAACGCTATGTAGCGGTAGGGCAGTGCTACATTACGCTATGTGCTATTTTGTGCTACGGAACGCGCTATTTTCTACACTGCTTATAAGTTATAACTTGAGAGAGAGAGAGAATCACATAAGTATATATTACTTATTTATAAATATGTATTATATAGTTATATATGTATTTGTTACATACTTACATTATGCTTATTTAAGTACAGTTATACAGTTTACTTATGTTATGGTGTTCCCATTCACCAAAAGGCAACCTATGGCCAAGTAACGGACATGTGTACTTATGCATGCAATGCCCCAATCAAGTTGACGGCCAGAGACCAGCGAGGAGTCCGACTTAGCTGACTCATCGAGTCGACACTCCTTAATGTCGACTCGAAAGGCGGTACCAGTCGACCCTCTTGTCGAAGACGACTCGCCACGAGCCCACTCGACCACTTACCGGACGCCTCGCGAGGACGACTCGAAAGACGTTACTTTTTGGCAAAGTTAAAGGACAGCTTCCACCTCGAGTCTTTCCCAATGGCGACGTGTCAACATCGCATTTAATGTGTGATAGGGGGGCATCATGCCTTTGACCCTGATAGCCTTCATGACTCATCGGACCATGTGGGCACCGCCATGCTACCAATTACTTCTCGTTTAATACTGAAGTGCTCCTTCCCCCACTCTCCAGTCGACACTTGTAAAGCAAATGCTGACTTAGCTACCAGCCCACACTTCACCATCACCATCCTGTGCTCGGTTGAAGTGACCATTCTACCCTTATACTCTAGGTATAAATACAGGTACTATTCGAACAAAACGGGGACTTTTTGATCTTTGAGTAATTTTCTCTAAAAAATTGGATCCTTTGATCTTATTGTGACATCCCACTAATTTAGTCTCACATCGGTGGGAGAGTGAAAAATTGAGGTGTTTATATAATGAAAGCTAAAGACTCAAGTGAAACATTGGCTAGTCAATTTTGGCAGTGGTTTGAGCCAAACGGTGCGTTACACTCGGTGGGTCACACGGCTTGCACGCGCCAACAAGTCTGTGAGCCCGGGGCGTGACAAATGGTATCAAAACAGTTGCCAGTCGGAAGTGTGGAACTAAGTACTATGCGGGGCTAAGTGCTACACCATGTGGATGCGGTGGGAGCCACCTCTAGAGCCCGTAGGAACCACCTCTAGAGTCTACATCGCCTGGCGGCGATACTGGGATATGCTAATTGTCATGCCGCGACGATGACATCGCCTTTGTAGGGTGGAGCAAATGTGAGATTCCACTAATTTAGTTCCACATCGGTGGGAGAGTGGAAAATTGAGGTGTTTATATAGTGAAAGCTAAAGACTCAAGTGAAACATCGGCTAGTCTATTTTGGTAGTGGTTTGAGCCAAATAGTGCATTACACTCGGTCGGCTAGTCTATTTTGGTAGTGGTTTGAGCCAAATAGTGCATTACACTCGGTGGGTCCAACGGCTTGCACACGCCAACGGGCCTACGAGCCCGGGGCGTGACACTTATCCGATCTTTAAGCTGACATATTGCACATACAAGAACTCTAATAGTTATTGATTTTTTCCCACTCAAGTTCATTAGATGACTTGAACGTTGGAGGAACCACGGGGGCTCCAAGCCCCATCCTCTCATGTGTTCTATATGTGCAGGCTGTTCAGCAACCCAACTCGAGAACAAGACATAAAAGTCGGGGAATAAAGCAGTCCCTCATCAATACCGAACAACCTCATCCAACAACAGATACAACCGACTGTGTGATCACTTAACATCAACAACTTATATGATATACTTTTATATTTACTAGATGCAATATACTAATATATAACTATTATAATGCACGTACTTTGCACGAAAGCATACATGTTTTGTTTTATGTTTTTCAAATTCTTTTTGTTAGTTCCAAGATAATGAAATGACTTGTATAGCAATATAAATTTTGAACAATTACAATTTTGTTTAAATGAATAAATTGTATGATAAAACTGTGAATAAAGAACTGTATGATTAATTATTATAGTTTGGATAATTGCTATAATTTATTCATAATTTATTAAAATAATTATAATATTATTAAATAATTTATTCTCTTATAAATATAATAATATTATACATAGCATAATTATAATACATTAGTTCATTTTAATTTCATAATTAGATTATTACAATGTTAGAAAATAATTTACTAAATTGTATAATAATTAAATTACAGTGTAATGTATTAATTTAAAAAATACAAATATTATACTATTAATACTATTACAATTACTAAAAATATAAATTATTTTTCATACTTTTATCATACTTTTAAAAGGCTAACAAGTTGAAAGGTAATAGGTACTCCTCCATAAGAAGTAAAAAATAAAAGGCATAAGTCGTAACGTAATGAATTTTTATTATTTTTAAATTTTTTAGAATTTTAAATATTATGTGAAGATAAATTAGGGATAAGTTTCAAATTTTCTATTAAATAAAAAAATTAAATAATAAAATATTAATTTCACCAAGGGTTTTGAAAAGTGAGGAAATGCGTAATTAATAAGATGTTATATATAATTAGTGAATGATTAATTACAACTGATGACATATTTGAGAATTATGTTAAAAGGGCAAAAATAGAAATTAAAAGTTTTGACAAAGCAATCATCTTTTATATGTAGTATAGATTATACTTATGTACTTATATCTACTTATATAACTATAATTTTATAATATACACTTATAAGTAGACTTATAACTACATTATATATATTTATATTCTTATATCTTAGTATCTGATAAAATACCAAATTGGTATATTTATACGAACGTATTTTCCAGTTTGATATTTAAAAAAACTCCGGCGACAACAAGACATTAAAGATGGACCTTTTTGTCAACAATGCACATTCTGTTCGCTGGCGGCCAAAACTCAAAATCTCGTGGCTCACGTGGCATTTAAAGGGTTAACGTGGATGATGAGTTGGCAGCTTAGTAATGACGTGGATATATAATGCCGTTGAAATTCTCCTCTTCCTCATTCCCCACTCGCGATCAAATTTGGGGATGAACTTGAAGTTAGGGTTTTAGATCCTTCCTTCTCACCTTTCACCCAGGTCTTCAAATTCCTATAAATGGAAGGAATATGTGAAAATTTCTTAACGTCGACTCAGTACCAAAGAAGAAGTTAGATGTATTCAGCATAGAGGATATCATTAGAGGATAGCATCGACTTCAGTTTAGCCGAAGCAGTGAATGTCAATTTCATAGGAGGATTTCACCTACTACTTCGATAAGCAGCTAGAACTAGCCCGATTGGAGCAGAGAGACATACCGCCAACCGTTTCAAGAATTGAAGGGCCAGTAGGCCAGATTCATGCTATTCAGGAGATTCCTAAGGTATAGATAGTCTCGTATTTCCACCGCTAGCAGTTCAGCAGTCGCCAGTCATAGGCAGAGTCTATACATTTGTACCACATGGTCACGGTACGAGCGGTGCTATAGTAGAAGGTACTTTCTTAGTGAACTCTTTTCCAGCTCGGATTCTGTTCGATTCTGGAGCTTCCCTTTCTTTTATATCTCATGCCTTTATGGATAGGCTTCAGTTAGTCGCACATTCCTTAGATGTACCGCTATCCGTTTCTACTCATTTAGGGGAGGTATCTCTATTAGGGAGCGTCTGTAGGAGATGTGTTATTAGCTTAGATAAGTCCGAGTTTATTATAGATCTAATCGTTTTGTGGATGTCGGATTTTGACGTCATTCTTGGTATGGATTGATTATCATCCTACCATGTTAGCATTGAGTGTTTTGCGAAAACAGTCAGTTTGCGAGCGTCCGATGAGTCTGAGTTGATTGTAGCGTCCTCACAAGACAACCTGTTTGTGAAGTTATTTCTGGCATATATTAAGGAGGTGATGTTGAGAGATCAGAGTGCTGAGGTGTGAGACTAGAGTCGTATCAGATTTTTAGGATGTCTTTTAGGACATACCGAGGTTAGGTCCTAGGTGAGAGGTTGAATTCTGCATCGAGTTGCAACCAGGCACAACACCGATATCTCGAGCTCCCTATCGTATGGTACCTGCTGAGATGAAGGAGCTACAGACTCCGCTGGACGAGTTGTTGTCTCAGGGTTTTATTCGTCAGAGTCATTCTCCATGGGGAGCGCCGGTCCTTTTCGTGAAGAAGAAGGACGATAGTATGCATCTTTGTATAGATTATTGGGAGTTGAACAAGGTCACTATCCAAAATAGGTATCTATTACCGAGGATTGATGGCTTGTTCGACCAGCTGCAGGGAGCACAACACTTTTTAAAAATTGATCTTCGTTATGGCTATCATTAGTTACGGGTTCGGGAGATAGATATTCCCAAGACCGCCTTTCTGACTCGTTATGGGTCCTTCGAGTTTCTTATCATGCCGTTTAGGCTGACCAATGCACCCGCAGTATTCATAAACTTAATGAACCGGGTTTTTCGTCCATATTTGGACCAATTCGTGATAGTATTTATCGATGGCATCCTTATATATTCGAGATCGGAGGCAGAGCACGAGCAGCATCTTGGACTAGCATTACAGATTTTGCCGGTACATCGGCTATATGTCAAATTCAGCAAGTACGAGTTTTGGCTATCTAAGGTTAGATTTCTAGGCCACGTCATCGGTAGAGAGTGCATGACAGTGGATCTAGCTAAGGTTGCGACCGTACTTGATTAGGAGCCGTCACCGACAGTCACAGAAATTCGTAGTTTTTTGGATTTGGTCGGCTATTACATGAAGTTCATTCAGGACTTCTCGAAGATAGCCACGGTACTTACACGCCTTACGAAGAAGGGTGTACCCTTTTTTGGGGCATGGAGTGCTATGAGTCCTTTGAGACTTTGAAGGCTAAGTTAACTACAACACTAGTTTTGATCATCCCGATCAGTGATAAGACCTTTATCGTCTACACGGATGCGTCGTTAGTGGGTCTAGGAGGTGTTTTGATGCAGACCCAGAGAGTGGTAGCATATATTTCACGTCAGTTGAGGACGCATGAGCAAAATTATCCCACACATGACTTAGAACTAGCTGCGATAGTTTTTGCACTGAAGACATGAAGATATTACCTATATGGAGTGCAGTTCGAGCTATTCACGGATCATCAGAGTTTGAAGTATCTTTTTTCTCAGAAAGAGCTAAATCAGAGACATCGAAGATGGGTTGAATTTATTAAGAATTACGAGTTCGCGATTCAGTACTATCCGGAGAAGGCGAACGTCATAACAGACGCTTTGAGCAGGAAGCGTCGTCATCGGATTTCACCTTTGAGGTGTTCGTTGTATCAAGATCTCCACACACTTAACCAGTTCAACTTTAGACCAGAGATAGGCGGGAACAACGTATTTTTTGGAGCTTTATCTGTGCAACCATCTTGGAGTGATAGAGTGGTTAGAGCTCAGCTAGAGGACACTTGGATTTAAACCTGAAAGGGAGAGATTTCTAAAGAGCCCAAAGCTGATTGGACCGTTGGAGCAGATGGAGGACTTTGAATAAAAGGCCGACTAGCGATGCTGGTAAATCTATAACTGAAAAAGGAACTTATTCAATGAGGCTCATCGTACTATGTACATAGTGCATCCAAGCACAACGAAAATGTACAAGGACCTGAAGAGATACTTTTGGTGGAGCGGCATATGTGGTGAGATTACGGAGTATGTGGTAAGTGTTTCACCTGCCAGCAAGTGAAGATAGAATATCAGAGGCCAGCAGGAACCCTACAGCCTTTACCCATTCCGAAGAGAAAATTGGCAGATATTTCTATGGACTTTATTGTAGGATTGCCGAGATCGAAGAAGGGGAATGATTCAATTTGGGTAATAGTAGATCGGTTGACGAAGTCAGCACATTTCTGGAGAAGCTTCCAGAACTCTTTCGGTAGCCAGTTATCTTACCAGCACATTTCTGGAGAAGCTTCCAGAACTCTTTCGGTAGCCAGTTATCTTACTCTAGTGTATTTCACCCACAGACGGATGGGCTTCCAGAACTCTTTCGGTAGCCAGTTATCTTACTCTAGTGTATTTCACCCACAGACGGATGGACAGACAGAGAGAGTGAACCAGATATTGAAGGACATATTGAGAACGTGCGTTATTGATTTTCAGGGTTGTTGGGAGGACCACATCCTATTGATTGAGTTTGCCTATAATAATAGCTATCAAAGGACTATTGGCATGACACCGTATGAAGCATTGTATGGGAGGCATTGCAGATCACCTATTTGTTGGGCAGAACCAGAAAACAGTCTATTGCTTGGATCAGAGCTTGTTAGACAGACTACAGATAAGGTAGCAATCATTTGAGAGCGCATTCTTGCAGCACAAAGTCATCAGAAAAGTTATGCAGACCGGAGGTGGCAACCATTAGAATTCCAGGTTGGGGATTATGTTTTGTTAAGAGTATCACCAATGAAGCGTGTACAGTGTTTTGGTAGACGGGGCAAGCTTTCCACGAGGTACATTGGTCCGTTCTCGATGTCGAGCATACACGATGGTTTCCATGTTTCTATGCTTAAGAAGCATCTACGCGACGAGGAGGAGAAGCGAGTGTTGGACGCACCGGAGGTCAAGATTCACGATGATTTGACTATGATTGAGATTCCAGTATGCATTCTTATCAAGGAGGACAAGAAGCTTAGAAATAAGGTGATACCCTGAGTTAAAGTTTAGTGGAACCGGAGAGGAACTGAGGAGACTTCATGGGAGCGCAAGGAGGATATGCGTCGTGACTACCCACACATGTTTGAACAGGTAAATTAAAAATTCAGTATGATTTGTTTATGATTTATGGTTATCTGACTACCCACACATGTTTGAACAGGTAAATTAAAAATTCAGTATGATTTGTTTATGATTTATGGTTATCCGTATGGTCATGTTTATACTTAACGCTAGAATGATGATACTAGCACTTAGCTCCTAAGTATTCTGAACACACGATATATATATGGGGGGGGGGGGGGTTCCTTGTTTGGATTTTTTGCCTGACGTACTTGTTCTATTTAGTTAGAAGTTAACTGTGAGTATTTGCATTTTAGACCATTAAGTATAGATATCGATGATGACTTTCAAGGGCACGAATATGTTATGCATCGCGACTATCCGCATCTGTTTGAGCAGGTGGGTTGATTGATTTTGATTGATGTTTATGGATTGTTTATATGGTTATATTCATACTTAACACTAGAATGGAGGTATTGACACTTAACTCCTAATCATTTGGAACACATGGTATATATATATGGGGGGTTCATTGTTTGGATTTTTTGCCCGACGTACTAGTTCCGTCTAGTTAGGGGTTGAGTAAGAATATTGGCATTCTAGATTGTTAAATATAAATATTTTTATGTTTCATATCTAGAGATTAATGGCGCAAGATATGTATATGAGGGTTTCCTTGTCTGTATTATCCCCTCAACATGCTTTTATGATATTATTAATCTTTAGGATACGATTACAGAATTTCGGGAACGAAATTCTTCTTAAGGGGGAATGATGTAAAACCCCGAAAATTTGAATATTATGTAAAAAATAATAATAAATATGTTATATGGTAAAAATATAATATATTTTGATGTTTGAGTATGATAGGAAAATAATAAATATGTTATATGGTAAAAATATAATATATTTTGATGTTTGAGTATGATAGGAATTGATTTGAGATCAATTCAATGTATATTTGTGAATATATGAGTGTAAATGCACAAAACATGCACGAAGAGAAATCTGGAAAAATGACTAGTTAAGAGTTTATATATTTTACACACCGATGAGTTTGAATATGGAAAAACTCAAAAGAGCAAAGTTGTATCTCTCTTCAACATATTTCCAACAAATCTTAAATCACCTCATTCCGAGGTCGGATGAGAAAGTTACAGCAAAAATACCAAAGGTTATTTTCCTAGTCAGACTAGGTTTCCTGGTTCGGGTCAAACGGGTTTATTTTGGGTTTGCATATTCTCTCAAACCCTAACCCTAAAGTTAAGATTTTGGGAGCGTCTTGTGAGGCGAGAAGCGAGGAAAAGGCGAGATCTACGACGTTTGGCGACGAGGAGTCATTTCACATCAGTTTCAAAGGCTTGCACACGTGATAAAGCAAGATCATCTACATCTAAACCCATACCCATAGTTTTTAATAATTATAAAAGTGTTTAATCAATGTTTTCATGCTTAAGACTTAACCTAATATGAAAAAGATGAGATTTTTGATGATAAATCTTAACCCAATGCTAGATCATTAGTTTTTCCTAATTGTTTATGATAGTAGCGTGATCATGATCATTAGGGGTGATTAAATTTTTATTTTTTTAAAATTGATAATTATGTTTAACTCGTGTGTTAACCCTAATTTGTTGTCTAATTAAATTATAAAGAGGTTTAGTTTTTATTTTTATCATAGATTGCAAAAAACTAGCGTACGTGTATAACCTTTAACTAGAAATTTAAGATATCATATATACTCCAAACTGAACAAAACTAGTGTCAAATGAAATCTATGTGAACCTATTTTCCAAAACAAAAAACCATTTTAAGAAAGAGTTTTAATAGAGAATGATATGCTCAATTTACTAATGATATATTCTATTAAAAACTGCTGCACGTGTGTAACCTTTAACTGGAAATTAGAGATATCATATAAACTCCAAATTGAACCAAACTAGTGCCAAATGATATCTATGTAGATCTAGTTTCTAAAACAAAAAACTCTTCTTAAAAAGAGTTTGTCTAGAGAAAGATATGCTCAATTTACTAATGATATGTTCTTCAGAAAACTACAGATATGCTGATTTAAAATAATTGATATATTACGTGAAGGTTTCTTTGAGTTTTCATGTTAATTAATCATGCTTAAACCCTAGGTTTGCGATACCAAAGTAAGATAAACATGTTTAAATGAATTTTACCTCTGTTCATGAGTATTTTTTATCATGTGTTGATAATCACTTTGTTTACATATGAGATAATTGAAGAAATTATTTAATTAGGATGTTAAACCCTAATTTGGAAAATATAATAATTTAATTTGATGATTCACATAATTCCTGTTACATATGCTAAGTATAAAATCTCGTTTTAACGTCATGATATGTATAATTGACATAAGCACTGTTTGTGCATGAAAGAATGTGTGTCTTGACAGAGTAGTCGACTACTAAGCTTAGTAGTCGGCTACTCGTGCCCAGTTGAGTACAACAAAAACTGTGTGTTTGCAGAGTAGTCGACTAATATTCTTAACAATCGACAATTGATATTGATATATGTTATTACAGAGTCTGAATGGACTCAGTGTAGTCGACTACTAAACCTAGTAGTCGACTACTAAACCTAGTAGTCGACTACTAAGGTTGTTGCCTGAATTTTTGTTTTGGATCTGTTTGAGATATGTTTGTGGGTTTCGAGCCGCACTTCTTTATACGTAAATTCACGAATAGTGTAGTAGCACACACATGTGTATGCTGAAAGGAATTATGATGGGTTTTGACCCGATTACTTTGAGAAAGAGTTTAGTACATATTATACACACACCTTCTAGATATCGTTGATGAGCTCAGTTCAGTACTATAGGGATAGTGCGTCGATATTCCATTTGTACAAGTCATTGAGTTGGGTTTAGATGCTTTATCTAGCAGTCCGTTCGCACGAGGGTACGATGAGACTTGTGAGTAGTACTTCTAGGATACCTATATGGTAGGCCGTTCCGCACTCATGTTATGCACTAAGATCACGCTGAGACTAATGAGCCGTGTACACTGATTAGGATACCTATAGGGTAGTCCGTTGCACATGATAATGCTAAGTATCAAAACCTTGTACGGAGTTGCATTAAGATAGTTAAATGATAACCCGAGTCGTTGGCGGATGTCAGTTATGTTTTTGACTCACTACAAATATATGACCTAGAGTACTTTGTATTTGAAAGTAAACAGGATTTGTGCCGGTATTCATTCTATCTTCCCAGTGACAGTGAAAGATATTATGAATATGATATGTTGATGTCTTTACTTTCTTTTACTGCTTTTCTTTATTTTCTTAGTTGGGATCAATAATTAGCGATTTACAATTTGATACATATAGTATATACATGAGGGTTTCCTTATTTGGATTATTTCGCTCGACGTACCAATCTCGTGTTGTGGATTTCTAATTGTTAATTTTATTTAGATTGTTTATCTTTAGTTCAGTATTAATGTTTAGATGTTTACAATTCGGGACATATGGTATATACATGAGGGTTTCCTTGGTTGGATTATTTCGCTCGACGTACTGCGTCTCATATTGTAGGTATCTAAACATTAATTCCATTAGATACGGGGGGAAATGATCTAGGTAGACTGCTTAATAGATAGAGTCTCCACTCCATCTAGCAGCCACTCACCGGGGGGCGGATGGAGGTGATCTTTCTATAGCGCTCTGACGCTCTTGTTGTTGCTCTTTTTCTTCTAATATTCTTTCAGGTAATTCGGAGTACCGGAGAGTCGCAGAATGACGGAGTTCTTGCATAATCGTCGTCACATGAGATTTATTAGAGGCTCCATCGTAGTTTTATATTTTTGTTCAGACCTTAGAGTTTATTTCATAGTGTAAAGGCAGTGTGCCTTAGTATGTTTTTCAGTTGTTTCTTGTCGAGACATATTTATTCATTTTGGATATCAGATGTATTTCAGGTTGTTCATTGAGACCTGATTTATTTATGAGATATTTTTTTCTATATTATGTCTATTGTAGTTATTTTATTTCTTTTGTCTGTTTTGCACCTGCACTTTATTTTGATTCCACTAGAGGATATTGTTGTGATTGGTAAAGCTTGTTGTTGCACAATGTGGGTGCCTGGTAGGTTTGACATCTCTGGGTTCATGTTAGACTGCAACCATGTGTGAAAACAAGGACGTCACATAAAAGAAATTAAAAAATTATCCCAGAAATAAATCAGATCATTGAAACTAAAAGTGATAAACTAGTTTTATCTTCTCTTAGAAAAGCAAGACAATGTTCTTATGATACATAGTCCATTCCAAATCTCACATTCTATTGTCAAGAATGTGAACCTAAACAAGCCATTGATATAGGAGTAGCCTACTATATAGGACGCGGCGCAGTTCGCAAAATTATGGTTAACAGAACTGATATGAGCAATTCAAATATTTTCCTTGAATTATAAGAAATATTATACATGTATTAACTCCTTTGGTCACAGGAATGAAATTGATATAGCTACCTTATATCCAGTCCAGATGTATTAACTTCTCCACATCATTCCTCTGCAGCAGGATTTCCATTGTATAAAAACATTATACATACATATATAACCATAACAATTTCGAAAATCTTACAACAATTTCTACAAGCAAAAGAAAAAATATAAATACCCTGCCTTATGATTTCAAAAAGAAAAAAGAAAAAAAAGGCCCTCTGAAGCTAGCGACTGAACTATGAAGATGATGATGAGCTCTCATCATCAGAACTTTCAGGTATCGTTGCTTTATTAATCTTAGGGAACAATGGCGGTAATGTGGGGTTTACAGGCACTGGAAACTGGCAAACTGAGCTTGCAAAACTTCTCTCATTCGCTTTTCCTACCTCTTTACAAACCCGATCTAGAATCGACAGGAAATCCCTAACCACCATAAAAATCCTAAAAGGATGAGCTTCTTCCTTAGCTGAATTCCCATGGAAGTACTCAGTTATTTCCTTGACCAAAGATAATGCAACGCTTTCTCGAGCCTGAACCTCAATGATCTCATCCTCTGCCTTCTTTAAGAACTCACTCATGGCTTCTTGGAACTGTTTGCTACTATTATTCAATCTCAAGATATCTGTGATTTTTCCAATGCCACAAGCTAGTTTTGAGACGTAGCTGCTAAGGACTTCGGAGTCCATGGCAGCTGCCTTCTTGATATTGCCGAGCTCACCACCTAGGCCTGCAACGACCTTCAGTCCAAGTTTCTTGCACTCAAGATCAACACGAAGAGTGTTGTCTTGCGTCTTAGTAGAAGACAAGCGAGATCCCTCTGCTCGGATGATTTCTTGAACGACAAAGTGTAAAAGGGTGGTTTCGCCATCGGTGCCCTTGATGTCGGCAAGCTTGAGGAGGCTGTCAAGCTTGAAGGCATGAGCATCACCACGGTAGGTTCCAACATTCATGCGGTTTCCAGTCTTGAGAACTGCCTCTAGAAGCTTAAGGAATAGCCTGCAGCTTCTCAATTCTTCGCAGGCTGCCTGGAAATTGCAAAAGATTGGTCATGTTTTTTTTTGTTTTCCTAATTGTTTTGATGCTTTTAGAAATTTACATAATTCAGAATATAGCTTACATAGCCAACCAAAATTAAGCCTTGTCGTCTTTTATTTGCTTAGGTTAGTTATCATATATCAATCATTTTAAGCTGTTCAAACAATGCATGTGAGAATAGTACACATAAAGGATGCCACAAGAGGCCAAGACAAGGTCTACAAATTTTCTGTTTTTCAGTGAACAAACAAGAGTGATGCAACTCTCCCTGTTTACATGCATAAAACAAGGGTTGACAATAATAACTTGCAGAAATGTATCATAACTTGTACCGATTCTGACTGCAGGTGAATATGCAAGTACTTGAGATCTTACATGACATCCAGTAAAACTTCTAACCAGGCCAACTACTCAAAACTCTTCTCACAAAAGAGAATCTGCTATAAGCCTATAACTTAGTAGATGACTTCAGAATATAATACCTGAAACCTTGCTAAGTTGCTAAAATTCCAAATGCTTAATATAATACATTTATCTGATTGAAGGTTCTACATCTTTCACCAGAAATATCTAAAGTTGTAACTATTGCTGGAACGATTTTGATAAATTCAATGATATGTCAGAAAGCTGGACAGCCAAGGCAGCATCAAAGACAGATCTTGTCACTGATGTTAAGTACAGCCAAGGTGGCATCTAAGATCAATTGGATAATAAAGCATCTAATTCCTTATCTTTAATTTTACAGTGAAAACAGTAGATGATCAAGTTACTAGTGTTCAGATCAAGTAATAGAGCACATATCAGGTGGTGTACTATATTGTTTAAGTCAAGACTTCTGGATCCTTGATCAGTGCTCCGTGTATTTTACTTAGAACTTCAGATCATTAATTTGACTAATTTGTACTAGAATTAGCATGCACTGTATTCTCAATTGGAAACATGGTTGTTGTGGTCAATGAACCCATCTTGTTCATAACCAAAGTAACCTGAACCTTATAATATTTATTTGATCTCATCAACTGATCATTGTGCATTATATGTTATCATCTGAAGTAAGTGCCTAAAAATTAGAGGTTCTGTTAGCTGGGTACTTCTATCTTGAAGCCGTACCCGTACCCGTACCGACCCGTACCCGTACCCGTACCGACACGTACCTGCACCCAAACTCCCAGATGCTCCTTGCATATATGCATGCATTTATTTGGGCATGTGCTCAATTAAACAATACATGTTTTAATTTAGAACACTTGTCAACATTTCCTAGACATAAATCTTACAATTCACATCCAATTCTTGAAACTCGTTGGGTTCCAAACTATGATTGTAGTGGTCATTTGCGTGTCTAGTTCAACAAATGAGTGTTTTTACAATTTATAATCCACATAATAAAAGAAACATAAAAATGTTAGAGGAATTTTAATTCTCATAACATGTGAATTAAAAAAATATTGATATTCATGCGAACTATTAACTTCAATGTATAATATTTTTATAGCCGTCTCCCCGTACCCTACTTTTTACATTTGTCGCATCCTGTACCCATACCCATACCCATGCAACATACATTAGAGGTAAGATTAGCCAATCAAGAACCAATGAAGAATTTACCTCAATAGTTTCAAACGCTTTCTTCAAGTAACTGATTTCTGAATCAAAATTGGCAATGTAAAGAATTGCCTCCACTCTCTTAAATGCAAATGGAATCTCAAGCACAGCCTTAAGAAAATTTTCTGCTGGACCAAGCTTAACTGGGGAATCATCTTTGTGTTGTTTCAATTTAATCTCTTCCTCTTTGCTAGGAGCCATCTTCAGGAGGGTCTCCAAAAGTTCAACTCCCAAGCTTTCTGCATTACCTGCTTCCAATAATACCAACAATATATTCAGAAAAGGTTATAAAAAGGATAAGCATTGAGGAGCTTTAGAAAAACTGTTTTGGTCAACTAGTACTTATCCAGATAAATTAGCCAACTGAAGGAGCAAAATGGAAAAGGTGTACAAGTTCACAATTGATGAAGCTCCTTAGAGCACAAGAAAGCTCTGTAAAATATGTTCTCTGTGAACAAAGAGTATTTTGATTGAATATAAAGAGACATAATTTCTATATATAATCTTTCATTGAAAAAGGAAGGAACGACTATAAATTATTCATTGAAATGCTGATATGCTGCATTCAACATCTTTGCATGAAGACTGTACAACTCTGGCAAAATATTGTGCAACAACTTCCAAATAGTTAAACTGAAAAAGTATGTCTGGGCCGAAAGAGACCCTATAATAGCATTTTACAACAACAGTAATAACAATAAGAAAATCTTCATCCTAAACTTTTGATGCTGCTATGCAAAGTGTAACACACTAAATACCTGTTTACCATCTAGTGCATTTGGTGTCACAATGCAGAGGGATCACTCCGACTGCTACAATAGAAGTTGTATGCAGTTAGAACTAGATCGTGATTCTAACTAGCTCAGACAAATGTGATTAGGATTAACACAGTCATTTCTTCTGACTAAATTACCCCATATAAAAATATGTAAGTGGTAGAATTTGTAAATATTAAATTATAATTCTGAATTCTCACCACAACTTACAATGGAAGAGAATGTAAGCGTATTAAACCAAAAAACATGTAATCTCGCATGTGGAAGTATATACAGAAGGTAGACATATTGAATTCAAAATGACAGATAATCCTATAGGTTTCAAAAACTAATCTCGATAATTGTATATCATACACGGTGTTCTAGACTGAAATAGGACAATGGTACATGAATTCATATGTGGAGTTTTATACTGAAACAGGTCATGCTGTAATTCATTTAAACTTATTACTGATGCAATGGTTACACATTGTGAAAGTAAAATTCTTGCACATAGACCACTCAATAACGTCAACAAATATGTTCATATGGGTAAAACTTGGCAATTTATGTGGAATATGTTATAGAGCCAACTATAACATTAGAGGAAACATCTGTGCTTACTCCGAGAATCAACCTTGCATTTTGAGCTTCATTTGGTAGCAGCTAAATTGAACATAATTGATAAACATGTTCTAAAATTTGACCTGTGCATTTTGGTGAAATATCTACATGCGTACTCTGTGTATGACCCATGCATTTTGGTCTTTATTTAGCGGCAACCACATTGAACATGAAAATTACTTAACAACGATCTAATGTGAACAGAAAATGAATAAATTGTGGCAATCTTCTAAAGATACGTGAATCGAATGGTATTTTTGAATTGAACAGCATGATAGATGTGACTACTCCCGCTACAAAGGGATTTAGGTGCATTTCACACAGATACGCAGGCTGAGTGTAATTACATAAAATAGGTTTTATTCAAGATTTACTGTTACTGAATATCAGAAAAACCAATTACAGAGAATAGCAAGCTGTTAAGTTTCTGTTATTTATTGAAATGATAACTTCTCAGAACAGGATGCAATACGCATAACTAAAAGTCACTACTCACTAGTCACAAATCCAACAAAGCCTAGATTGTACGTCTTTTTAGTCGAAATTCTAGAAAATTGCAGTGATACTTTCTTGGATTTATTGCTCAATCCAAAGAGAATCCATGTCCAAGATAGTAAATTAAAATGTTAACTTTATCAACAATGCATCAATTAATCTACAAAATTCTCACCTTCCAAAAGGGCTTCACAGACTTCCTCCTTGGTCACATTCAATGCCCTCAACGAAATAGCAATGTTCTGCGACTTCTTCGGATCAAGAACCCTATTCTCCATCTTTGGCGATGGAACCACCGGATTCTGCTTCCCCGTCTCCTTTGGAACTGCACTGCTCGTGCTACAGCCGAACAATGTCTCAATCATCTCCTCATTCACCCTGCATCAACAATCAAAACCCATAAGTCACCTCCCATGTCAAAACCAGCCAAAATTAGCAGAACCCAAGTTTGAACCAAGAGAATCTTACTGGAACGAGCTTGATTTCAGCTGATCCCACACCATTGCTCGGTCCGAGCTCGCCCTAACTTTATCCCAATGCAAAGGCTTCAGCTTTAACCTCGGAGTCTCCTCATTCTTATCTGAAGCATCACATTTTTGCGCCGTTGTACTAATCGGAGGTTTCCGAACCCTTCTCTCCCAGTATCCAACTGGTGGAGGGGGCGGCGGCGGTGGAGGAGGACCAGCCGGCGGTTGATTCCTCAAATCCTGCCCCGAAGACTCGAAACCTATCAAATTTTC
>NC_033803.1:60539058-60561654 GCF_001876935.1 Asparagus officinalis | reverse complement strand
TTGTGCAGCATTTTAGAGAGAGAAGAGTTTTTGACAGAGAGAGGGGGAGCAGAGAGAGAGAGAGAGAGAGGAGTTTGTGAGAGAGGACTCAGAGAGTTGGTAGTGACGCTGGTCTGAGTGGTGTTGAGCGTGAGAACGGGGGAGAAGGGTGGAAAACAATGTGGGTCTTCTCCACTGCGAGGGGAAAAAAAGACAGTCGGGAGCTCAGTACTTTTAATATTAACTAGTTCTTGTACACGGCCCAATGCACGTGGTATTTTTTTGTCGGTTTTTCTATAGAGTGTCCATACGTACTCTATAAGAGAGGAGAGAGATAGAAAAAAATGAATGAGAAGATAATCTCAATGCAAATAAAGGGACCCCCTCCTTATTCATTTCTCTCTATATCTCTCCTTTCTTATAGAGTGCCCATTCTTATAGAGTGCCCATGGGCACTCTATAGAAAATGAATGAGAAGAGGATCTCAATGCAAATCAGGGACCCCCCTCCTCAATTCATTTCTCCTCTCTTATTAGGGCCAAATTAAACTTAAATGCCCTATAATTTCACCAACCAGGCACTTTGATGCCTTCTATTTAAAAATAGTACACGTAAATACTTCACTGTAGTATTACAGACAAATAATTGAAAGTTTCAAAATGTTGTAGGTTGCTGCTCTATATTAGCGAACCATTAGAAGATTCCTGGAATATTTCCATGCGACTTTGTCACGTGGTGATCAGGGGCGGGGCGAAGATGGGTCCAAAGGGTCCATGGTCCTCCTTTAAATATGAATAGTTGTAGGGGGTATTGAGTAAATTGTAACATTAATCGCAACAGTGCCTAAGGGTTGCTCCTCTTTTGCGTTCACTGAAAAAGGAAAAGAAAAATTGAAAGAAAGGGTCAAAAAAGTTGAACAATGTATTTCTTTTGATCCTTTTCTTTTGTCGGTTTGCTTTTGTGTTCTAGGAAACCTTTGCTACTCGAAATAGGGAAAAAAAAACTTGTTGTTTGGTGTTTTGGTTAATTCGTGTTTAGTTAAAAAGAAAAAGTGCAAAAATCTCTTTGAGGGGTGATGTCAGTCAAGGAATTAAAAGGATGGGTTGTATAGAATATCGTGGTCACAAGAGAGATTTCACTAGAGCTTGTGAGCGGACGTGGGGGCCCACCCTCTCACATGGATGAAACAACTCAACCCAAAGCCATACCCACGTGATTGTGAGAGAGCAACAACATTCAATCAGGTAAATTGTTTATTTGGGCCTGGACTTTTTCGATTTCTGCAACTATAAATAGGAAAGATTCCCTAGGTTAAAGTGTGCAAGAGTAGAGGGTGTAAAGAAAAATCGCAGCGGCGTGCAAGGGCTTCGTGAAGGGGAAATCGCAGGAGCCGCCGACTTTGACGGAGAAGCCGCTGGCTTTGAGAAGAGTTTTGGCATCCCCTTTGTGAGAGATTTGAGAGTTGGTATGAGGGTTTAATTTGTGTGATTGTAAATTATATTTGTATTCTCTCTCTAATAGTAGATCTCCCTCCTCCTTACCCCGTGGACGTAGACAATTTGCTGAACCACGTAAAATTCGTTTGTCTCGCTGTTTGTGTGATTTGTAATAGCTTATTTAGGTTCATTCGACAGGTCAGTCCTAGAACTGATGAGAGGAAGAGCTGATATCCCACTTTGTTAAGATATTTTGCTTTTGGTTCTTGTTTCCTTGGTGAAACGGGAATTCCTATTGAGACCTTACTCTCTTGTTGCGCCGAGTTATGCCGAGGTGCTGCCGAAATTTTCGCTACGCACAACAAGTGGTATCAGAGCCCATATTTCAGATCTAGGGTTTTGGAATTAAGTGGAGGAAGATTCTTGTGTGAAGCTTGGTTCTTAGAGTTCTAAGCTTCGGTGGAGATAGCATTAGGAGTTGCCGTTGGAGATTTCGCTTTTCTCGTGTGGACGGGAGATCTATTTGGAATCCGATCTAGGGTTTAGTTGGGTAATTCTTAATTTCTATCAAAGTTTGATTCTTTCTCTACAACTTGGAGTTAGTTTGCAAAGGGAGAAGAAGGTGAAAGCAGCAAGACGATAGCGAGTATAGTTCAAGTTAATTTTCAGAACACCAAAATTAGTGTGGTGAAGTATGACGGTGAAATTAATTTTGGTTTGTGGATGAGCGACATACAGGATGCGCTCAATGCTCAGAACTTAGAGGAGACCATCATGGTCCATGAGAGACCACCAAAATATGAAGAGGCGATATGGGAAAAGATGAATAGGAACGCTTGTGGGGTGATCAGATCCTGTTTAGAACATGAGCTGAAGTACGATATGATTGGGGTGATGAAGACGTGAGAAATTCTCAACAATAAGTACCTTATGAAGAGTGTTGAGAATCGGTTGCACTTGCTGCGTAGGTTATTCAGATTTTAGATGTCCATAGGTACCTCGCTCGCGGCTCATGTGAACAACTATACGAAGTTGTTGTCAGACTTAGCGAATGTTGATGAGAAGATTTCGGATGAGTACAAGGCTATTATCTTATTGGGCTCCTTACCGGATGAGGAGTATGACACCTTTGTGCTCACTTTGTTGAACGGGTGATCTTCTATTAGTTATAGTGAAGTTACTAATGTATTGACGAATTATGATTTGAGGAGGAAAAACAAGGAGACTTCCCGTACTAGTACTTCAGGCGAGGCCTTGTCGACGAGAGTTAGAAGTCCATATTCGAAAGGTGATAATAGAGGGAGGTTAAAGTCAAGAACCCATCACCAATTAGCAAAGAACCAACATGCATTCTGCAAGGAGCAGGGACATTGGAAGAGAGACTGCCCGAAGCTCAAGGAGAAGGAGAATGACAAGAAAAAGGGCCCGAAGGCCAATGAGGTGAATATTGCAAAAGGCGATGATTCCGATGATTCGAGCTTTTCTCTACTGATTACTCCAGAGGTGAACCAATTGGATGCATCAGATTGGTTTGTATTCTGGTGCTACCTATCATGTGACCTCTAGGCGAGATTGGTTTGTATCTTTTGAGAAGCTCGATGGGGGAGTTGTAGTCATGGGAAATGATCAGTCCTGTGGTATTTATACGGATCCGGATGCATGATGGAGTAGTTCATGAATTGAAGGAGGTGAGATTTGTTTCTCAGCTAAAGAAAAATCTTATCTTAGTTAGAGCTTTGGAGGTAAAGGGATTCAAGGTGATCTTTGAAAATACTGTAGCGAATGTTACTAAGGGATCTTTGATAGTGATGAAGGGAGTCTGCAGTCAAAATTTATACTAACTAAAGGGGAGCACCGAGATTGGCCAGGTTGCTTCGATTATTTCAGAGGCGGATATGAGCAGGGTTTGGTATTACAGGTTAGGGCACACAGGCGAGAAGTCACTGCAGGCGCTGTGCAAGCAGGGGCTATTGAAGGGAGCCAAGAGTGATAAAGTAGAGTTCTGTGAGTATTGTGTACTTGGCAAAAAGATGAAGGTGAAGTTCGGGATAGCCATTCATCAGACGAGGGGCATTCTAGACTATGTGCATACAGATGTTTGGGGTCCCACCAAGACTGTATCACTTGGTGGTCGACATTGGTTCGCACGTTCGTTGATGACTATTCTAGGCAATGTTGGGTGTACATCATGACGAAGAAGAGTGAAGCCCTAGAGTTTTTTGTAGAGTGGAAGAAGAGATTGAAACTACAGTCTGGGAGAAAGATCAAGACGTTGCGATCCGATAACGGCGGTGAGTACACATCAGACCCCTTTCTGTAGCTATGTCGAGACGAGGGCATAGAGAGACACTTCACAGTTAGTCATACACTACAGCAGAATAGGGTGACAAAGAGGTTAAATCAGTCTTTGCTGGAGAAGATCCGATGTTTGTTGGCACATAGTGGTTTGGAAAAGATCTTTTAGGCTGAGGTACTTTTATACGAGCCATCTCATTAACAAGCTACCTTCATCTACGATTGAGGGGAATACCTCTATGGAGATATGGTCGGGAGAGCCAGCAAACTACTATGACCAGCTCAAGGTATTTGGGTGTCCTGCATACTACCATGTGAGAACAGATAAATTAGAACCTCGAGCTAGGAAGGCCATATTTGTAGGATTCAAGCGTGGTGTCAATGGATACAAGCTATGAGATCTAGTTGATGGAAAGATTGTGCTAAGTAGGGACGTCACGTTCGGTGAGGCTTCTATTTTGAAGCTTCCCAGCTCTCATCAGGTGGAGAACGACCCGACAGAGGAGATATCGTAGGTGGTGGAGATCGATGCAGCTCCACAATGTCCAGACGGTGCAGTATCCATTAGAGTGCCGACTGAGGTGACGCCAGGAGAGCACGACGGTGACACGGAGTATACGAGTACTAATGTGCAGGATCAGGGACCGACGGTTCAGGTTCAGGATTCTATTACAGTTTTGAGACAGATGAGAGACATACGGATGCCAGCACGGTATGCCGACACAGTTACGTATGCACTTCTGGTAGAGAGTATCGATGAGATGGTGCCTACTACATTCAGAGAGGCCGAGCAGAGTTGGGAGGCTGATTCGTGACAGGTAATTGTGTAGGAGGAGATGGAGTCTCTTCACAAGAATGATACGTGGGAGCATGTTGAGCTTCTAAAGGGGCGGAAGGTAATTGGTTACAAGTGGGTATACACAAAGAAGGAGGGCATTAAGGGAACTCCATTAAGGTTCAAAGCTAGGTTGGTTACGAAGGACTATGCACAAGAGGAAGGTATTGACTATAATGAGGTTTTCTCTCTGGTGGTGAAACACTATTCGATTCGGATTTTGCTAGCTTTGGTGGCACAGTATGGTTTGGAGTTAGATCAGTTAGATGTAAAGACGACATTTCTTCATGGTGATCTTGATAAAGAAATATATATGACTCATCCATTGGGATTTCGAGCTGTAGGGAAGATAAAATTGGTTTGTAGATTAAAAAAATCGCTATACGGTTTGAAGCAGTCTCCTCGACAGTGGTATAGACGATTCGATGATTTTATGATTGGTCATTCGTACACTCAAAGCCAGTTTGATCCTTACGTATATTTTTGCAAGTTGAAAGGAGGTGCGTACATCTATTTGTTATTTTATGTCGATGACATGTTGGTTGCCTCTATTTCCAGATCTGCTATAGATGAGTTGAAGGCACAACTTTCAAAGGAGTTTTAGATGAAGGATTTGGGTAAGACGAAGCGCATTTTAAGGATGAAGATTGGTAGAGATAAGAAGAATGGTAGAATTTAGTTGGCACAAATAGCTTATTTGAAGAAGGTTCTACAACGATTTCATATTAGTATGGATACGAAGCCAGTTAGTATACCATTGAGAGCCCATTTGAAGCTTTCAACTGATCTTTCACCGAAGACAGTTAAAGATCGAGAGTTGATGTCGAAGACTCCATATGTGAACGTGATTGGGAGCTTGATGTACGCGATGGTATGTACGAGACCAGATTTGTCATAGGCGGTGATCATGGTTTTGAGATACATGCACGATCTAGGAGTGGGTCATTGGGACGGCGTGAGATGGATTTTAAGGTACATTCAAGGTACGCTCAATGTTGGTTTGATTTATGAGCGGTACACTACAGGTGGGCAGTTATGTATTGACTACGTTGATTCGGATTATGCTGGGGATTTGGATAAGCGCCGATCTACGATGAGATATGTGTTCACTTTGACCCGTGCGCCGGTGTATTGGAGATGCACCTTATAGTCTCGGTGACTTTATCTATGACGGAGGCAGAGTATATGACGGTTACGGAGGCTGTGAAGGAGGCTATTTGGTTTTGAGGACTTTTAGAGAAACTTGGTATATCACAGCGGTCCGTCACTATTTATTGTGATAGCATGAATGCTATCTATTTGGCGAAGAATCAAGTTTTTCATGTGAGAACGAAACCTATTGACGTTTGTTATCACTTCATTCGTGATGCTCTTAATGATGGCGATGTGGAGATTGTGAAGGTCCACACGAAGGATACTCCGACGGATATGCTCACAAATGTGATTTCGAGCAACAAGTTTGATCATTGTAAAGACTTGTTGCACATTAGTGAATGTTAAGGCCGTTGGTGACCATTTGGGTGAACTACGTGAGGCTTGATTCCTTGGGTAAGAGGATACGTAGGCAGTCTTTACGATGCAGCCGGTTTGGATTAGTTAATTTTGATAGGGGGAGATTGTTTGGACTCTCGTTCGGGTTCCCGACTTGTTGTGGATTGAGTCCGTTGTCATGGAATTTACTCCACTTCGTACTGGACGTAACAAGTGGGACATTTGGCTACTTTGATGTCGGCTCAGTTTTAAAAAAATTTTGCCAGGTGGAGAATTGTGAGCGGACTTGGGGGCCCACCCACTCACATGGGTGAAACAACTCAACCCAAAGCCACACCCACGTGATTGTGAGAGAGAAACAGCAGTCAATCAGGTAAATTGTTTATTTGAGCCTGGACTTTTTCGGTTTCTGCAACTATAAATAGGAAAGATTCCCTAGGTTAAAGTGTGCAAGAGCAGAGGGTGAAAAGAAAAATCACGGCGGCATGCAAGGGCTTCGTGAAGGGGAAATTGCAGGAGCCGCCGACTTTGACAGAGAAGCCGCAGACTTTGAGAAGAGTTTTGGCATCCCCTTTGTGAGAGATTTTAGAGTTTGTATGAGGGTTTAATTTGTGTGATTGTAAACTCTATTTGTATTCTCTCTCTCTCTAATAGTAGATCTCCCCCTTCTTGCCCCATGAACGTAGGAAATTTGCCGAACCACGTAAAATTCGTTTGTCTCGCTGTTTGTGTGATTTGTAATAGCTTATTTAGGTTCTTGCCGAACCACGTAAAATTCGTTTGTCTCGCTGTTTGTGTGATTTGTAATAGCTTATTTAGGTTCCCTCAACAAGTCAGTCCTAGAACTGATGAGAGGAAGAGTTGATATCCCACTTTGTTGAGATATTTTGCTTTTGGTTCTTGTTTTCTTGGTAAAACGGGAATTCCTATTGAGACCTTACTCTCTTGTTGCGCCGAGTTGTGCCGAGGTGCTGCCGAAATTTCCGCTGCGCATAACAGAGCTATCATGGTTCTTGGGTCATATGTACGTGAGAGTTAAAGATGAGCGTGCTTTGGGAGATGATTGGAAAATCGTTGTGTTACGTGTCCTTTTAATGGTTGAAAGTCTATTGTACAGTTGTGTAAGGACCATGAATTTTGATACTAGTTAAAATAATTTGTTAGTATTTTAAAATATTTAATTATGATTTTTAAAAGAGTATTATATTTTTCTCAAATTTCTACAATTTTCTATGATTTAAAGTCTAAGTTTTATATTTATTTAAATAATTTAAATATTTATAAATTTATTTAGTGTAGTAAAAATTTTTGGAATTTATGTGTTGCGTTATCGATACTGTTACATGTCATTTTGAATAATACGTTGTATTATTTTTATTATTACATATATTTTCGTATAATACATTGTATTATTAATTACATATTATTTGTAAAATTAGTTGAATTATTTCTACAGTTACATATTATCTGTCATATTAGTATAACTGGTACGTTTTACTGTGTATATAATTATCCCATAATTATTTTATTTTAAATATAAGTAAATATATTTTATTTATTAATTATTCTTATTTAATTGTACAATATGTGTATATTTTGACTATTTCGTATCAACTGTTGTATTAGCACAACAGGTACGTTTTTAATTGTATATAATTATTATGTAATCGGTTTAATTTTTAAATACTCGTAATTATTTATTTTAATTAGCTAACCCTAACCCTAATTCAACTATATATATATATATATATATATATATATATACGAAGGCCATCCACGACAATGATACACGGCCATAGATAAGTCCTCGACAATTTTAATACAAGGCCACTAATAGACACATTTACTGGTAAACAATTGATCGTACTTATAATTAACCTGTCCACCAAAAAGGTACTTATAACTTGCAAATACTCACTTAATTAAGACACGAATGTAGAACACATGTAGATGACTAATTGTTAGACCCTGGGGGGGAAGGGGTGATTAGGGTCTTATGCTAATCTAATCCCGATTAAATACCAATAAAACTAATTAACAAGTTATCCTAGTAAGTATGAAATACAACATGATATGTAAACTAGGATAAGCAATATGAACAATAAAATATATCCTAGCAAAGAGATATACTATGAGATATATATGCAAGGATATGAAATTAACACAAGGGTAAACAAAATAAAACAAGATAGTGGACAAGCTAGATAATGTGACAAAGGCGATATGAGCAATGAGCACAAATATAAATGAACGCCAAAGCACAGTCAAACACAATCAAATGATCACGGAGTTCGGACCTTCCCTCCTACGTCTCCGCTCCCCACTCTCGGGGAGAAATCCACTAACACAACTGGGTTTTCTATGTTTACCCGAATAACATTTACACCTCACACTCGGTTTTCTAACTAACCGAAAATTTTACAATCACCACTCTTGTAATCCCACTCTACACCCTCTCAAGTGTTGAACTAGACGTGTCTCCCTCAAGTGCTCGGTTACAACCTCTCCCTAGGTTCGTCAACCGACGCCACTCCTCTTGGGACGATCCCCGACTCTCGCTACACACTTCTCTCGGTGTATAACTGTATTACAAAGTGATCTCACGATTAAGCATAATACAAAGAATGATTGTTCTCTAATATGGATGAGAACACAATGAAAGCTCACACTCAATATGTAAATACAATAAGCTCAAGTGGGTGTGTGTAAACAATGAGTGAAATCAAATCAAATCTAAACTCAATATAAAAGCTAGCTTTAAAGAATGATAATCAAATAACTAAGCAAATGTAAAGCTAGATAAGAGTTTAGAAAACTTCTCAATGGATAACAAGACGGAGAGATGGAGATTGAAGCCCAAACAAGAAGATGATCTCCTCCACTTGTGAAAACTTCTTCATAAACCAAACAAACACTAAAACACACTTAAACCCTTGTTTAAAACTTGTTTAAAACACTTCTTGGATCATGGAAGAACTGAGGTATAAGGGGGTATTTATATGAAACCCCAAAGCCAAGAGAAAACCAAGAAAAGACCAAAAAACCAATACAGCAATGGCTCTGGAAACTAGCCGTTAGAACAGATTTGACTGTTCGGCGGTCGACCGCGAGCAACAAAAAAACAAACTACGGCTCTGGACAAGCGACGGTCGACCGCGGCGGTCGACCGCGAAAGTCTCTGGACTTGCTACGGTCGACCGTCACGGTCGACCGTGAGCCATAAAAACCTATAATGAGTTTCTGAACTCATGGCGGTCGACTGTGACGGTCGACCGCGAACTGATACTACAGAAAACAGGTTTTAAAAACAGATTTTTGAGACTTTGAAAATATGTTAAAAATAACAAATAAAGTCCAAAAATAATAAAACTTTGGGAAATATATATAAACATGTAAATAAACATATTACAAAAAGAATTTTCTAAATTGCATTTCCCATTTGTGAAAAATCATCATTTTGCAGAATAGTCCAAAACATGAAAATGTAAACATATGAATTTTGACATTTTGGCTAAATCATGTTTTGAAACTTTACAAAATGATTTTATAGACTTGAAGAAAGATGTAAACTATTGTTAAGAAGTCTATAAATAATGAATATAGTATTTTCACAAATACAATAGAAAATAAAACATATGAGTATGTATATGAAAATATATTTGTTTCATATCTAAGTAGTTAAACCAAATCACAATAATAAATATGAAATATGTAATTTCATATTTATAAACATAAAAACCAAAACTTGTGTTGTATATATATATATGACTACATATATATACAAAGAAACCAATAAAATGTGTGTGTATAATATTGAGTTTAAAGTACTAACACACATAATATAAACCTAAACTAACTATTACCCAAGCTTGATCTTGATCTTCATTGTAGCTCAACTTTAACTTTGAATTGCGTAGCTTCACACCACGATTCCGCCAACCTCCATTGGATATGATCGTTGAAGCTCCATTCCATCCATCCTCCAACTCGTTGTTTGTCTAGAATAAATACAAAAATACAAACACTAGACAAACAACATTAGAAGTAAATTGTTTGTTAAACATCATCAAAACAAGAAGGCCAACACTCTCCCCCTTTTTGATGATGACAAACAATTTACAAAAAGGATGTATGCATGAAAGGAAATGAATATATAAAAAGAAATATATGCATGAAGTAAATGACTATATAATTTACAATTCACATGCATATAAACAAGAAGGATTATACTCACAATATTTCCCCCTTTGACAACATCAAAAAGGGGAACCAAAAGAATTAAGAGAGCGAAAGCTCCCCCTATCAATAAGCATGTGTGAGTATAACACATAGAAAGATATAGGGATTGTTCCCCCTATCAAAATGCCTCATGAATGTATGAAATAAAGATCATGGCAAACATATGTGAGCAAGCATAGATGGAAAATATGCTAAACACAACTCACATACATAAAGACAATGAGAACATATATAAATATATCAAAGTGAACATAGTGTCTCATTTCTGAAGCATAAAAACCATGTATGAATGAATTTATGAAAGCAAAAGAATGAGGGAACATGAGAACCATGAAAAAAAGTTTTCAAAAGAAAACAAATCACTCGAATGAAATCATAAATCAAAGTTTGAATCCAAAAACGATGTTTGATAAAAAAGAATACTTTCTTTGAGGACTTGATCAAACCACTCATAGAATTCATTATAAAACATATTTGAAATTTGAATTATCTATTTGTGCTTATATAATGAATTCAAAAGAACAAATCAAAGCAAAATTTTCATAGTTCAAAAGTAACATACAAGAATTATGAACTATGGATTTAAAAAAATCATTTTTAAGAGTATAAAACTAAACCATCATTGATTTTTAAAAATCAAGAGAGGCAACTATATCTAGCTCTTGAGCTAGTAACAACCCATAATTATATCAAGCTCTTGAGCTTGTTCCAACCCATATAATCATTTTAGCATCCGGTAAACATGATTTGGGAATAAACACCCAATAAACCCGGAGGGTTATATAAATACAAACCTCTCATCAAAATAAAACCAATAATCATGAAAACAAAAGAATTTGACCAATAAAGGGAATTGTTTTCATAAAAGTTTAAACTACATTTTCAAAACCAAGAAAAAGAAAAAGAAAAGTACTAAAATTCTTGGCTTAAAAATTATTTTGGCACACAAGTATTCTTGGTGCCGGTTTGTTTAGGGACATGACCCCTATCATTAAATCTCAAAGCCCTAGGGTTATGAACCTATTTGGGCGCATTTAGTGCACGGGTCTGGTCATAGCAATAATTATGTAAATGACTCATTCGATTGCAATAAGTGCAATGAAGAGGATGCATTTGGTTATGTTGACCATGTGGATGTGCACGAGGAACATTTGCAAATAAAGATGGTCTTTTAAGATTATTTTGCAAATGAGAAATATTTTGAAATAATGTTGGTCTACTTGAAATATTTTGCGATTTAGAAAATTTTCGTAAATCAAAACAAAACTTAGCTAAGTGACCAACTCTACCACAAAAATCACAATGATACACATTAGCATGCTTATGATGAACAATGGGTGCATGTGTGTGTACATGTGATGAAGAGACTTGATGAGATGCACAAGGAGCATTGACATTTTTATATTTGTGTGCATCATAGCAAAATTTAGCTAAATGGTCTTTACGACCACAAATGGAGCACTTGTAAACTTTGCTATACAAGTGTGCATAGTGTGTAGCACTAGATTTAGCACACTTCTCCATAAGTTTCTTATGATTATTAATGCATGTGTTTAAAGCTGAATCAAAACAAGATATGTGGTTTCTCACATGATACAACTTATCGTTATGCATACAAGCATTGGAAATAGAAGTAGATGAAACATGATCATTTCTAAAAGAATTAAACTCATTTCTAATAGTTTCTACTTCTATCATGGCATTATTATTAGCATGAGTTAAGCTAGCAATAGATGAAGACATGTTATTATTTTCCAAACTTAATAACTCATTGTTTTCTTTTAAAATAGCATTCTCTTTAACAACAATATCAAGTTTGGAAGCTAGCGACTCATGATCGGATTTTAAACTAATATGCTTGCTTTTAAGATCAATAAAATTGTTTTGCAATTTTGTATAGGCATGAGATAATCTATCATATGCACAAGCGAGTTCATTGATGGATATATCACTATCGGATTCCGAATCGCTTACCACACTAGGGCTATCGCCTAGTGGCCGTGTGCATGATGATGCTCCACACTCACTTGAAGAACAATCCTCCAAACTACGTCGGATTTCCTCCAAGTTGCAATCAATAACTTCCCATAAGTCAATATTTCTAGATTGCACAAATAGTTTAAATCTAGAAGCCCATTGTGCATAAGGGAAATTAATGAATTTAGGAGCAACATTTGATTTATAGCCTAAACGAAATACATTTATGTTCATGATATATATGTGAATATATGCAAGCAAGACAAATGCAATCATAACTAGATTAGCACAAATAAGATAACTTAGATCTTTAACTCAAGACGATTAGTCCTTAAATCAAAGAGCACCAAGCTCTGATACCAATTGTTAGACCCTAGAGGGGGAGGGGGGGGTGATTAGGGTCTTATGCTAATCTAATCCCGATTAAATGCCAATAAAACTAATTAACAAGTTATCCTAGTAAGTATGAAATACAACATGATATGTGAACTAGGATAAGCAATATGAACAATAAAATATATCCTAGCAAAGAGATATACTATGACATATATATGCAATGATATGAAACTAACACAAGGGTAAACAAAATGAAACAAGATAGTGGACAAGCTAGATAATGTGACAAAGGCGATATGAGCAACGAGCACAAATATAAATGAACGCCAAATCACACTCAAACACAATCAAATGATCACGGAGTTC
Organism: Asparagus officinalis; assembly: GCF_001876935.1. Lineage (NCBI taxonomy): Eukaryota > Viridiplantae > Streptophyta > Magnoliopsida > Asparagales > Asparagaceae > Asparagus > Asparagus officinalis. Next base: position 60,548,700 of record NC_033803.1, on the reverse strand, counting down.
AGACCTTCCGTCCTACGTCTCCGCTCCCTACTCCTGGGGAGAAATCCACTAACACAACCGGGTTTTCTACGTTTACCCGAACAACGTTTACACCTCAAACTCGGTTTTCTAGCTAACCGAAAACTTTATAATCATCACTCTTGTAATCCCACTCTACACCCTCTCAAGTGTTGAACTAGATGTGTCTCCCTCAAGTGCTCGGTTACAACCTCTCCCTAGGTTCGTCAACCGACGCCACTCCTCTTGGGACGATCCCCGACTCTCGTCACACACTTCTCTCGGTGTACAACTGTATTACAAAGTGATCTCACGATTAAGCACAATACGAAGAATGATTGTTCTCTAATATGGATGAGAACACAATAAAAGCTCACACTCAATTGTTACAACTCTCACCAACCCAAATATACTATGTATGAAAATACAATAAGCTCAATGTGGGTGTGTGTAAACAATGAGTGAAATCAAATCAAATCTAAACTCAATATAAAAGCTAGCTTTAAAGAATGATAATCAAATAACTAAGCAAATGTAAAGCTAGATAAGAGTTTAGAAAACTTCTCAATGGATAACAAGATGGAGAGATGGAGATTGAAGCCCAAACAAGAAGATCATCTCCTCCACTTGTGAAAACTTCTTCATAAACCAAACAAACACTAAAACACACTTAAACACACTTAAACCCTTGTTTAAAACACTTCTTGGATCATGGAAGAACTGAGGTATAAGGGGGTATTTATATGAAACCCCAAAATGGCGGTCGACCGCGAACTGATACTACAGAAAACAGGTTTTAAAAGCAGATTTTTGAGACTTTGAAAATATGTTAAAAATAACAAATAAAGTCCAAAAATAATGAAACTTTGGGAAATGTATATAAACATGTAAATGAACATTTTACAAAAAGAATTTTCTAAATTGCATTTCCCATTTGTGAAAAATTATCATTTTGCAGAATAGTCCAAAACATGAAAATGTAAACATATGAATTTTGACATTTTGGCTAAACCATATTAATGTAAACATATGAATTTTGACATTTTGGCTAAACCATATTTTGAAACTTTACAAAATGATTTTATAGACTTGAAGAAAGATGTAAACTATTGTTATGAAGTCTATAAACAATGAATATAGTATTTTCACAAATACAATAGAAAATGAAACATATGAGTATGTATATGAAAATATATTTGTTTCATATCTAAGTAGTTAAACCAAATCACAATAATAAATATGAAATATGTAATTTCATATTTATAAACATGAAAACCCAAAACCATGCATGTATATATATAACTATATATATACATAGAAACCAAATACGTGTGTGTATATGATATTGAGCTTAAGGTACTTAACACACATAATATAAAACCTAAACTAAATTACCCAAGCTAGATCTTGATCTTCAATAAGCTTGACTTGGTACATTATATGGATGAAGCTTGAACTTGACCTTTAACTTTGAATTGCGTAGCTTCACACCACGATTCCGCCAACCTCCATTGGATATGATCGTTGAAGCTCTATTCCATCCATCCTCCAACTCGTTGTTTGTCTAGAATAAATACGAAAACACAAACACTAGACAAACAACATTAGAAGTAAATTGTTTATTAAACATCATCAAAACAAGAAGGCCAACACGTGCAGCCGCTTGTCGCCGTCGCCTCACCCGTAGCCTCACGCGTCAGCGTCGACTTGTTCGACAACAACCAAGGCAAGATCTCTCTTACTCATATCTAAATTTTATACATGTTATAAATTATCTGCATATTTTAGTTGTGAGATATGATTATTATGCGTGGATTTGTTGTTGAATGGTATTAAAGAATTTTTAAGGGAATTATTTTACAAAGTGATTATTTGAATTAATAAGTTATTATTTTAAAATGTTATTTTAGAATAATTATTATAAATTAAAAGAATTTAATTGTGAAAAGAATCATTTTAGGAAAATTATTAAATTCATGGAATTGATATTTATAATTCATCGTGCACTGTTGTTCTCATTCACATTCATGATTCCCGACTCTAATACACAATATTAATGGCATTTATACATTGTTATAGTTGAGAATCGCGAGTATTGCTTGACCATAGTCACCCGTGAGATATGAGTTGTTGACTTGGACTTGGGATGGGAAGGTCTGGGTTCATGTTATCGGATATGTTGTTGTTTATTTCCAGGCTCGCACCCGTGAAACATTTCGCACTGGGGTGGGTCTGAGGAACAGTGATCGGATGTGTTTGTTGTCTATTTCTAGGTTCGCACCAGTGAAACGTTTTACACTGGGGTGGGTCTGAGAAGCGGTGATATTGTGATTATTGATTATTTCCAGGCACGCACCAGTGAAATGTTTCACACTGGTGCAGGTCTGAGGTACTAGTGAGATGTGGTTGTTGCCCAGACATCCGATAATGTGAACTTTGACTCTAGTGAGATGTGGACCAGTGAGTTGTGATAGGATGGCTAGTAGTATGATTTCGTCACTTGGATGATTATGGATTCTTGTGAGATGTAGGCCAGTGGTGTTTCTTTTCATACATAGATCTGGGTTAATATTTAATTATCTACAATTCGAGACATATGGTATATACATTAGGGTTTTCTTGTTTGGATTATTTCGCTCGACGTACTACGTCTCGAGTTGTAGATTTTAAGTATTAATTCCATCTAGTTGTATGACCTTGTGACTTGGATGATTATTCTAATCGCTAGCTGCATGATTTCGTTACCCGATTGATTTATGGATTCTTATGATTATCATGTTTTAGTAGTGGATTGCATTTTAATTTTGTCGGATTTCCAGTTGCACGTCCTTTTGTTATTTCTATTATCGTATCGATTTTCGCTTTGGTTTTTGTTGTTCTATTTCCTTTTGTGGGGTCTTGCCGTGTGCCATGCATGCTGACGTACACCTGTTTTCTCTGGTATACGTCAGACTTAGAGGAAGAACAGTTCTCAGCAGGAGTACCTTATAGACAGAGCAGAAGAATGAGTCGAAGCATATTCTTTTCATTTATTAGTTGATGGTTCCAGTTACTTTTGTAGTTCTTTCCATTCATGCTTGATCAATGTATTTTGTATCTCTTCAGTATTCATTGTTCAATTTTGTATAAGGGTATGTTTGACCCGTAATATTATGTCTTGGATGATAATTCATTTGTGATATGGATCATTTTATTCTGAGTTTGTCTATTATATTCTTGCTAATTATGATCGGGGACTTGTGCTTTGCATTGTATTTATTTCCAGATGCTTAGCGTATTAGGTTGAGGAAAAATATTTATTTTTATTTATTCTCCTTGATCTAATACGTCGCGAGCTTATTCACGTTTCGATTCCCGGACATTTTGGGAAGCGGGCGTGACAGGTTTTAGTGGTGGCCCATGTAGATCACGATCAAGGTCACGATCCCGAGTCCTTACTAGTAAGAATATAGTGGACAATTTAGATGCATATCGTGATTTTATCCGTGAGATTATTCTTGAGCCCTTATCCTATTTTATTGATAGATTTCATTTCATCCCTATCTTATCACTCTTTGACTCCGGAGTTTTCCACGGTTCTTGTCTCATCGCTTCGTGATTACCCTCTCCTTGTATAACTCCTCTATCCTCGTGTCGATCATTATTTTATATGTTATTATTTTTACACTATATTTTCTTTGACCTGACTTGTATATCGTTTGATTGTATTGAATTCTATATTATTTATTATATTATTTTATGTATCACATATAGTGTTATATTGTATGTTTTCATTGTTTATAAATATATTTTATCTTTCATAGTTCATGTTTATGTATTATACATTTTATTTATGTATATTACACTGATTGTATTTATGTGAATTTTGACTACTAAACAATATACTACTATGTCTAAATTGATTTTATATAGTGTTGACTGTTATTGTTGTATCTTGTTTATATTTATGAATATTACTAATACTTCTAATTTATCATATTGTTTGTCAAATATATAATTATGTTCTTCTTATTATGTTTTATATAATATGTTTATTTTGAATCACGTGTTTACTCTTATGTCTATCTTATTATATAATATTTTGTGTTTTATATAATATGTTTATTTTGAATCACGTGTTTACTCTTATGTCTATCTTATTATATAATATTTTGTTACTCTTTCCATCAAAATTTATTTTTGTTAGCATGATTAGTACCATGAGTATACAAACTTTTTATGCTTATTATTATATATGTGTTTTCATTTTTAACGCTTATTATACATAATGATTATATTTGTTATACACATCATATGTTCTGAATCTTGTTTATCCATTTTGCTTTTATATCTTTTATTTTTATACTTTGATTTTATTTGTGTTTCTTTGAGCCTAACTATGATTTGGTATTATTTACTTTGTTTTATACAACTATTTGTATGCTAATAATTATTGTGTATCGTTTTATTCTGCTATTGATTATTATTATGATTTGCCTCTGTTTGTTTGTCTATATGTATTGATGTGTTTCTATCTATATTTATTTTTCAATGTTATTTTCAATTATGATTATGTATGTTATGTATACCTTATTATAATCTTTATCGTCCTTGTGCCTGATTGTTCTGCATTCTTGTTTTATATCTTGTACTTTTTTAGTAATATTGCGTCATTCTCGTGTTTAGTATATTCAGTCATTTTACATTATCATTGTCTACTATTGTATATTATAATATAAGTGTATTATTAACTTGCTAACTTGTTTTATTACGTATAAAGTAGTTTTATTTAGTATATTTCATTTCATTCTTTACTTCTAATTACATGTATCATCATTGTTCGGTTTAATTTATCAAGCATTTTATCTTTCTTAGTTTTGTTTACTTATTTTCTATATATAGTTTCTTATTCATTCTAATGCTTACTTTTTATTTTTTTTCTTTGTTCAGGTTAGTCTGCTTCATTTATTTAGTCTTAATATTTATATGAAGTGTGTGTTTCGATAATTATTGCTGTGATATACGACTATAATTATTTATTTTGTTTTTGATGTGATATACTACATATAATTTATTTTCTTATATGTTGTTGTGTCATATCACATTGTCCTTCCATGATTATCTGCTTTGTATTATTTTGTATATCATATCTTTTTGGTTTATGTTTAATTACCTTCTAATATTCCACTTGCATTGTGCTGCTCATTTTTACCTAATTATATTATTGTCGCATTCTAATTTTTGTGTATACAATTTGTAAATTCCCAATATTTGTGTAATAAATTATTTATCTGCTAAATTTTGTATACTACTTTACATGATTATTTGATTATATAATTATTTTAATAATTATGTTTAGCTATTTATACTTGACTGTCTTTGTATCTTTTCTATGTTTCAGACTACTTCTCATCATTCCATCAATTAAATATGTTTTTTGTATTTGTGTTTAATTTGTATGTATTATTATTCTAATTACTTTATGATTGTTTTTTCCTATTATCTTTGATTTATACTTATTATTATATTATTCTATTTTGTTATATGATCATGTTGATGTTTTCTTTTCGCTCGTTGACTCGTTTTTATTGATTTTGTATCTTACATTGTGTTTTTAATATCTTTAGTTCGAACCTGTATTGATTGTGTTTTTCATAATTAAATTTCTTTTTGTTTTTGATTAACCATTGTTATACCATGATATTATGTTTTGTTTAAACTGTTATGTATTTTAGATTTTTGACTTTTCTTATTATGTTTCTGTTTATTTCTATTGTATTTGACTTATTTTTGGTGTTTGCTTTAGATTTATTGTTCTTTCTTGACTTTATTCTTACTTAATATGTTTCAGCTTTGTTTCTATGAATGCTTGTATATTATTTGTATGATTCACTCTATATGATTGTTTATTTATATTGTACCTATTTGTTCTGATTCTATATTATTGCTTATCTTTACTTTATACTGATTAGATTGCTTATATATTTACAAGTAATGTACAACAATTTCACACAGTTAAATATGTTTATATCATAGTATTTGTTTGGACTTTGTTGCGAGTCTGAAATGCGATAGCGATATCTTAGCTGTCACATCTTGTATCTTAGCTTGAGTCGTTTTTGTTTTACAGTCTCCTCTGTTTATGGATATCGTTCCATATCTATGTCCTTGAATTCTTTCTGCATTACTTTTATGTTAATTCCGAGGACGGAATTTATTTTAAGGGGGGTAGAATGTAAGGACCATGAATTTTGATACTAGTTAAAATAATTTTCTAGTATTTTAAAATATTTAATTATGATTTTTAAAAGATTATTTATATTTTTCTCAAATTTCTACAATTTTCTATGATTTAAAGTCTAAGTTTTATATTTATTTAAATAATTTAAATATTTATAAATTTATTTAGTGTAGTACAAATTTTTGGAATTTATGTGTTGCGTTATCGATACTGTTACATGTCATTTTGAATAATACGTTGTATTATTTTTATTATTACGTATATTTTCATATAATACGTTGTATTATTAATTACATATTATTTGTACAATTATTTGTACTATTTCTAGTATTACATATTATCTGTCATATTAGTATAACTAGTATGTTTTACTGTGTATATACTTATCCCATAATTATTTTATTTTAAATATAAGTAAATATATTTTATTTATTAATTATTCTCGTTTAATTGTATAATATGTGTATATTTTGACTATTTCGTATCAACTGTTGTATTAACACAGCATGTACGTTTTTAATTGTAGATAATTATCTCGTAATTATTTTGATTTTTAAATATCAGTAGTTATTTCTTTTTAATTAATTTCATTTTAAAATAATTAACCCTAAACGCCTATTATCTTATTATTATATATATCATATATATATATAGTATATATATATATATTAGTATATATATATATATATATCTATATATATATATATACTATATATATATACTATATGCTATATGCTACTGTATGTACAATTATATACGGGTAGAGTAATATATAATATATGTAGCTATAATATATTAGTACTATTCATACCTAGTAATAACTATACTATATATATATAGTATAATATATATATATATATATATATATCATGCTATGTTATGTATATAGTATATATAGATACTAGTATACTACCTTACTACTAGTTACTATTATATATATATAGCTTAATTATGATTATGCGTAGTACCTATATGATATATATATATATATTATACTATATATATATATCGTCTATATCTATATCCATTAGAAAACTTATGACATAGTATATACGTATAATCATATATATACTGTATTGTATAATTATATATATATATTATATATATACTTCATATATATACCTCATATATAGCATATAATATTTAGTAATATATTAGATATTATATATCATATATACTACTATATTAGCGTACTATAGTACTTACCAATACCTATATTCATATATATACGTATATTATTATATACATATATATTAATTACTATACTATCATATACTGTGTATATATACTATACTACTAGTATATATATAACTTATTAGTATATACTATTATTCATACCTACGGTACTCATACTATATATATATATATAGGGATACCTATAACTACTACAGTACCTATCAGTATCACTATATAAACGTACGTATACACGCGTATATATATATATAATTCTATCGTATTAGCTATAAGGTATATATACTATGATTCATACTATCTACATAGTACTATAACTATATACGATATATATATTACTACGCGTATATAACTATACAATCTATAACTATATAACCTTTATTCTATAGTACCTATACTATAATACCTATACTATATTACCATAGTATAGTATATATAATATACTATACTACTATCATCGAGTATATATATATAATATATAGCTATATAGTATATATAGTAGTGATATATACCTATAGTTACTAATATACTTATGAGCTATATATATTATACTATCCTCACTGGTATATATATACTTATATATATACTATACTATCACTATATATATAGTGTATAGTACCCGCGTGGTTATCCGTCTGCTCGCGTAGTCACTCTAACTACCATCGTCTATCCTAGTATATAGGATTGTATACTTCCTTCATATCATGTCTTAATTGTACAATCATGTGTACTATCTTTGCCATCTACTTTCGTATCAACTGTTCATATTTAACAACAACTACATGTACGTTTTTTTAATCCTGTATGCACCCTCTTTACTCCATTCGCTAATTATTGTAGTGCTTTTACAATTATCAGTAGTGTTGGGTATTTTCTTTTACATTAATATTCATGGTTTAAAATAATTTAACCTAAACCCTAATTATATAATACGTATATATATACGGGCTTATTATTCACAGTGTCACACCTCGTCAGTTTTACCCGTAGGTACTTCATGCTCAGTCCGATCTCCTCAATACATGCCTGTCTATATCTGGCTTTGAATCTCGCGCTACATTATAGCTATTCACGTGACAGATATACGTCTATCACGTGACCTGACTACTATCCAGTAGGTCGTATCTATTTATATACCTACTATCGCGGACTTATTATCTATACATTATATGACTGATCCGGGTCCCTTGTTCCTCGTATGAGAAGTAGCTTGCGAGCGTACTCATCAATGAGAGGAGAGAGATAGAGAGAAATGAATGAAGAGAGGATCCCAATGCAAATCAGGGGGCCCCCCTCCTCATTCATTTCTCTCTATCTCTCTCCTCTCTTATAGAGTGCCCAAGGGTACTCTATAGAAAAATCGTATATATATATATATATAGGCAAAATGGCCAGATTGATATAATTTCTTGAGGCTTGGTGACAAGTTGGTATATTTTTTTTAAGTTTTGTCAGATTGATATAAATTTTTAACTCCGGCGTCATATTGGCCTTAAGTTTGGCCGGAGTTATTGTTCCGGGTAGTGTTGGTGGGATTTTTTGCATAAAACTCCCTTATAAAAAACTTATCATGCTCCTAACCCCTTCCTCCTCATCCTCTTCCTCCTCCTCATCCTCTTCCTCTCTCCTCTTCCTCGCTCTCTTCTTCATCTCAACCCAATCCCAGCCCTCAGAAACCCCCCCGGGTCTGCAACGGCATCGAGTTATCCTGACAATTAATCGGATCTCGTAAGCAGCCATGTTCTTCTCTTCTCCAGTACCAGCGGATAATTTTTTATCGTCCCATTGCAGTCGCCCCATCCGTTACGCCCAGGTATGAGAGGAGCCGACGAAGATCAGCTGGGTCAGGGCTTACGCCTCTCTCGAACAGATCAAGGATCGATCGTACGGCTCTGATTGCCCAGTCATCCTCCGAATTTGAGCCCTTAACTCCGATAAGGGCTGAGATTAGGTTGAGATGAAGAAGAGAGCAAGGAAGAGGAGAGAGGAAGAGGATGAGGAGGAGGAAGAGGATGCGGAGGAGGGGGAGGGGGTTAGGAGCAGGATAAGTTTTTTACAAGGGAGTTTTATGTAAAAAATTCCATCAACACTGGCCGGAACAGTAACTCCGGCCAAACTTAAGGCCAATATGGCGCCGGAGTTGAAAATTTATACCAATCTGACAAAACTTAAAAAAAAATACCAACTTGTCACCAAGCCTCAAGAAATTATACCAATCTGGCCATTTTGCCCAT
>NC_033803.1:60516177-60539033 GCF_001876935.1 Asparagus officinalis | reverse complement strand
TCACTACCAAGCACAAAATTTGTGCTTGGTACCAAGTATACTCATTTTTCTCTCTCTCTCTCTCTCTCTCTCTATATATATATATATATATATATATATATATAGATATATATATATATATATATAGAGAGAGAGAGAGGAATATGGGTATGCTTGGTACCAAACACAAAATTTGTGCTTGGTAGTGAGGTGGCATATTATCCTCCACTCATTCAAATGGGGGGACCACATTCACATGGGGTTAATGTGGTCCCCCCAATTGAATGAGTGGATGTGAATGAGACACCTCACTACCAAGCACAAAATTTGTGCTTGGTACCAAGTATACTCATTTTTCTCATATATATATATATATATATATATATGTATATATACCTATACATATACATATATATATGTATAGGTATATATAGGTATATGTATGTATATGTATATATACCTATACATTGTGGATGATCTGCTCCGTTGAACTTGATCTACATATTCTAAAACCCCAACACACCAAGTTTGGGGTGAACCCGTCGTCGTTTGACCCTTTATCCACTCGTATTAATTTTAACGGTTTTGAATGAATAGAACTTTTCATATGGCTCGTTTGTGTTTGTGGCCATTGTAATAGTTTTTTAGGATCCCTCGACAAGTTAGTCCTAGAACTGATGAGAGGAAGAGCCGATATCTTACTTTGTTGAGATATTCGCTTCAGATTCTTGTTTTTTTGGTGAGACGAGAATTCTTATTAATGATCTTTATCTCTTATTGTACACCAGAAACTCTGCCGAAATTTATATATATATATATACATATATATTAGACCCTAGAGGGGGGTGATTAGGGTCTTAAGGCAATAATTGTGCAATAAAAATTAAGACAAGCAAACACCACAAAATATAATACTAAAATAAAAGGAGATAAGATAGAAATCGTTATCCAAGTGACGCGCGATGTGTTCACGAGGTTTGCTCTTTAGCCTACGTCCCCGCTCCCCACTCTCGAGGAGAATCCACTACACAATCCGGTTTGGAAGCCGGAACTTCTTCTACATAGCGATCTCCACGAGATCTCACGACACAGTTGATCTCCACGAGATCTCACGACACAGTTGATCTCTACGAGATCACCACACAATCAATGATAGCAAATGAAGAATTTCTCTCTCTTACAACAGCCCTATGGCAGGGAGAGAGATTGCACTTGAAGCTTTGGATGTGGGATGAGCAAGTGTAAAACAAGGAATTGGATTTTAAAAGTTAAGGCTCTTAAACTCAAGAATTAAACACAATTGATTTTTCTCTTGCAAAGTTGGTGGTTAAAATAAATGGGGTAGTTGGGTATTTATAGTGAAAAATAATAGCAGCCAAAACCCCAAAGAAATAACCAAAATCCCCCAAAATCCGGTTTTCTAAAACTAGCCATTACTGTACAACGGCTCTCTGATAAGTCGACTTATGAGTCGACTCATGAGTTGACTTATGAGTCGACTAATGAGTCGACTTATATGAGTCGACTCAGCAAAAGAAAAATCACAACTCCGCTGCACTTCGTGAGTCGACTTATGAGTCGACTAAACATGCACAGACCAGATTTGCACAGAAAATTAACTTAAAAACATGTTTAAAAATATCAGATAAATTCTAAAAAATGTGAAACTTTGGGAATAGTTTATAAACATTTTGACAAACTTGTTTGAGGAGGAATTTTGCAAAAAAGTCCTCATATTTATGAAAAACATCATTTTGACAAAAGTACCAAAATACGAGTTTTAAAAGTGTGCAAGAGTGTGTGATATCCCGAATAGCTTTAAATAAAATCTATAACTACTTACCTACAATCTAGCACTAGAGAGAAAAGAAAAACTAGCAAATATCCTCACATAGAATAACATTTCTTTGAGTCTTGATATTGCTTTGATTTGATGAAGCTTTCACTTGTATATATTGTTCTTGATTTACATTTGCTTCATCACATTGCCTCCACCTCCTATAGATATTGACGTTGTAGCTCATATTCCATCCAATCCTCCATATATGGTACTAACAAGCTTGATATACATATTAACTATAATATCACTCAATAAGCAATTAGTACCGATAATGGTGGTTGTAGATCATCATCAAAACATAAGGGCTAACAATCTCCCCCTTTTTGATGATGACAACTAATCATTATATTTAAGCTAAATAAATATAGCTCATGGATGGGTGCTCCCCCTATCTATGAGCTCCCCCTTACTATGTGCACAATGAGGAGATTTCTCTCCCCCTTTGTCACCATCAAAAAGTGGGGTAAATGAAAAGAGAAACATACTTAAATACATAAAATATACCTCAAGTGTTGGTCCTCACGTATCGCCTCCCTCAAGTGCTCGGAATTACCACCTCTCACTAGGCCACCGACGCCACTTCTCTCGGTATCGACTACGTCCTCACCACACACTCCTCTTGGCAATTTGTATGTGCTTAAGCATGTTATGAAAATGAGGCATATATAATATGTGACCAAGCAAACAAACAAGCAAAAAGAGTTTCAAATAATGCATAGGCCCAAACCATTTCTTATGCGACAAAAATCTTCTTCACTAAGAGGCTTGGTAAAGATGTCCGCTAATTGAGATTTAGTATCAATATGAATAAGGGATACATTTTTCCGCTCTACATGATCACGTAAGAAATGGTGGCGTACATCAATATGCTTCGTTCTAGAGTGCAAAACGGAATTTTTGGAAATGTTTATAGCACTAGTGTTATCACAAATTTTTTTTGTATTTTGAAAATGCAAGTCATAATCAACCAAACTTTGTTTCATCCATAAAAGTTGGACACAACATAAGCCGGCGACAATGTATTCCGCTTTCGTAGTGGACAAGACAACACAATTTTGTTTCTTGAAAGCCCAAGAGACAAGAGAGTTACCCAAAAATTGACATGTACCACTCGTACTCTTGCGATCTACTTACATCCGGCAAAGTCGGCATCACAAAAACCATAAAGATCAAAAGAGGTGACTTTAAGATAAAATAAACCAAGATCAATAGTACCATTTATATACTTTATAATTCTTTTCACCGCAATCAAATGAGATGTTTTAGGAGAGGCTTGAAAACGTGCACATGCACACACACTAAACATGATATCGGGTCTACTAGCGGTAAGGTAAAGAAGACTACCTATCATACATCGGTATAGTTTTTGGTCTACATCCTCACCACTATCATCCGCATCAAGCTTGATATTTATACTCATGGGAGTTGGTGCATGCTTAGAGTTCTCGAATCCAAACTTCTTCACCAATTCTCTAGCATATTTGCTTTGAGAAACGAAAATCCCATCCTTAGTTTGCTTGACTTGGAGCCCGAGAAAGAATGTACGCTCTCCCATCATACTCATCTCAAAGTGATCTTGCATAACTTTAGAAAATTCTTTGCATAAAGTTTCATTAGTAACACCAAAAATAATATCATCAACATATATTTGAACCAAAATAAAATCATTTTTCCTTTTTCTTGCAAAAAGTGTATTATCAATCTTTCCTTTAGAAAAACCATTTTCAATAAGAAAACTAGAGAGGCGAGCATACCAAGTTCTAGGAGCTTGTTTTAACCCATATAAAGCTTTTTGAACCCGGTAAACATGATTAGGAAATGAATGATCCACAAAACCGGGGGGTTGTTCAACATATACTTCCTCTTCTATAAAACCATTTAAAAATGCACTTTTAACATCCATTTGAAATAATTTGAAATTCTTAAAACTTGCAAAAGCTAAAAACATTCTAATGGATTCTAACCTTACAACCGGTGCAAAGGTTTCATCATAGTCTATGCCCTCCTCTTGATTGTATCATTAGGCAACTAGACGAGCTTTATTTCTTGTTATGCCATGTTCATCAAGTTTGTTTCTAAAAACCCATTTTGTTCCAATCACACTCACATTGTTAGGTCTAGGAACTAGTTTCCAAATATTATTTTTTTAAAAATTGTTTAGTTCATCATGCATAGTTAATACCCAAAACTCATATTTTAAAGCATCATTAATCTTTTTAGGTTCTATTTGAGATAAGAAAGCAATATTACCACATTCACTCAAGGCCTTTGAGCGGGTTAGAACCCCTTATGAAGGACTCCCTATAAGTTGCTCCTTTGGATGATTTGATGTGAATTTCTATGCTTTGGGAAGTTCTTCTTGCTCATGAGTGTTGACGCTTTCCACATCTTTTTGTGCATCTATTGACGATGTTTCATTTAATTGCAAGCCTTCCAATCCTCCCTCAATATCATCATCATCATTATTCCTAGGCAAACTATCTTGTAAACAAATATTAGTCTCATCAAAAGTAACGTTTATAGACTCTTCAACAACAAGTGTTCTTTTGTTGAAGACCCTATAAGCCTTACTTCTATGTGCATATCCTAGGAAAATACCAATATTAATTTTTGAATCAAATTTATCATGGTGATCTTTTGTATTTAAAATAAAACATTTACAACCAAAGATATGAAAATACCCAATAAATGGAGTTTTGTTATAAAAGAGTTCATAAGGAGTTTCTTGATCTTGGGTCTAATCAAGACACGATTTAAAACATGGCAAGCCGTATTAACGGCTTTCGCCCCAAAGGAAAAGCCGTATTAACGGCTTCCGCCCAAAAATATTTAGGCAAATCAAAAACATTTAACATAGTACGTGTCATCTATTGTATGGTACGATTTTTTCCGTTCAACAACACCATTTTGTTGTGGTGTTCTTGGGGCGGAAAATACATGAGTTACACCATGATGTGCACAAAAATCATTAAAAAAATTGTTTTGAAATTCACCACCATGATCACTTCTAATTTTAACAACTTTTAAATTTTTTTCATTTTCTATTCTTTTTACTAAAAAGAAAAATTCCTTAAAATATTCATCTTTATTTTTAAGAAAGATTGTCCATGTAAAATGAGAAAAATCATCAACAACAACAAACACATAATGTTTTCCTCCTAGAGAGGTAACACGCATAGGACCAAATAGATCAAGATGTAATAATTACAAAGGTTTAGAAGTTGATACCTCATTAATGGATTTGAAGATAGATTTGATTTATTTACCTTTAGCATAATCTTCGCAAACGGTATCCTTGATGAAGTGTAAGTTTGGTAACCCTTTTACAAGATTTCTTTTGGATAACTTGGATATCAATTCCATGTTGGCATGACCAAGTCTTTTATGCTAAATCCAAGGATTCTCATCAATTGCCGCAAGGCACTTCACATATTGATTAACTAATTCATTCATCTCAAAAATATATACATTAGATTTTTTATTAGCAACAAAAATAATTTTTCCATTTGTAGGTGTAAAATCTGATCTCTTAAAACGGGGACTTCGTTTGTATTTATAAGAACAGCTTCTTACAAACTAATGGATCAAAAATTATAACAGAAGTGGAGGGAATACCCTCCTTGTTTAACGTGAGGACTTTGGCAGCGATAGGACGCCTCTCTCGGTTCTCGCACCGAGTTTGCTTCCCTTGGACGATCCGAGCGAAGTTGCGTGCGAGCTTCAGTACGCAGTAGAAGCTTGTGCTGATCGAGTTCGACTATACCCGAGGCCAAACGGGGGGCTTGTGCTTGTCGACTGACTGATTGGAGAGAGCTACCATGCAAGAGCTTGCAAAGAGCCTAAGAGCCTCAAGTCTGAGAGTTCAGATGAGTCTGCAAAGAGCTACTATGCAAGAGTCTGCGAAGAGCTTGAGAGCCTCAAGTCTGAGAGTTCAGACGAGTCTCTTCAAATGAGGGAGCCTTTAGCAAATGATCCAAGGTTCAACCTTTGGAAGATTAGCCAGCCAAGCCAGCAGCAGCTAATTAACCTTCTTCACGTTGGCTGAAAGTGGCTTTAAATAGGCAAGGGATGGCATGGGTTATCCCTTGATTTGTGGGATTTGACCACTAGTAGGGGTGAGGGAGCAAGCCGCCCTAGCTGTGGGAAGTGACCACTTAGGGGGTCCTGTCAGCCGCCCTATTCTTGCTTGGTGAGGAGCGCCATGCTTTCTTCCTTAATTCATGGGATTTGACCACTGATGTGACTGTTCCTATTCTCCAAGTGGGCGGCTGAAAAAGCTAGCGGGTTTCTAGTTGTTAGGTGAGCTTAGTCTGCGCAAACAAGGTACAGGCTGTCAGGCGAGCTTGGTCTTTAGGCGAGCTCGAACCTTCGTGCTGGAGAGTCAGCCAAACAGGCGAGCTTCGAGCTGTCAGGCGAGCTAGGCCTTCAGGCGAGCTTGGTTCAATGTGCAAGCGAGCCTGTGTAGGCGAGTCTGTGCAGGCGATCTATGCAGGCGAATCTCACTCAGGCGAGCTTCAATGCTGCTAGGCGAGCTCTATCCTTGCGGACGGACTTCCTTGCATGCGAGCTTCAGCCTTTATAGGTGAGCTTGGGTCTGTAGGTGAGCTTGGGTCTGCATACGAACGTGGCGGGCTTTGGCATGTAGGCGAGCCTGGGTACTATACAGGTGAGCTCAGCCTTTAGGCGAGCTGTGCGGGCGAGCCTCGTAGGCGAAGCTGTGCAGGTGAGCTTCGCTTAGTTCGGGTGAGTTCCAATGTTCAGGCGAGCTCTAGCCTTACAGACGGACTTCCTTACAGGAGAACTTCACCCTTTTCAGGTGAGCTTCAGTCTTCAGGCGAGCCTGGATCATGCAGGCGAGCTTTGCAGGCGACCTCTACAGGCGAGCTTGACTTATGCAGGCGAGCTCCAGAACATGCCACGAAGAACAGGTCATAACTTTCAAACCGTAAGTCGGAATTTAACGAATTATAAATGAAAATTGAATATCTCGATGAGATAGAGCCAACCAAACCCATCCCATATGGTTCGGTTTGCTCCTATCCATTTCACCAAATTCTTTTCGGTTTGAGAGATATCAACGTTTTCCCCTTTTTAGCTATTTCGGGCGAGGTTTTAGCAGTCTTATTCTGAACTTCTCTGATAGGGATTAAAAGCAAATTTTATTGCCTATAGAACCCCCTCCAAAGTTTTTAGATCTGAATTAGGCCGCATGGGGTCTGGAACACTTTGGATATGAAGGCCTGCAAAGTGATCACTGCTCAGATGGAGCGAAGCGCCTTCCAAACGAACTCGGCAAGATTGAATTAGGATTTTTAGCAAACCCTCAGCTATCAACAGACTTGATTTGTCTTTACCAACTACCGTTTAAGTTGGACTAGCCATGCTCTTGCCCTTAGCATGGTAAGTTGTCGAGGAGCTCCTCTTACGCTCAATGCTAAGATTTCTCCTCTATCCTTAGCCATTTGAGGCGTTTGGACGTAGGGAGTAGTTTAACCTTGTGTACCAGTCAGAGAAAAGGAGTAGTTTCACCTCATGCACCGGTTAGAGGAAAGGGAGCAGTTTAGCCTCGTGCACCGGTTGGAGAATAGGAGCAGTTTAGCCTCGTGCACCAGTTGGAGGAAAGAGAGCAGTTTAGCCTCGTGCACCGGTTAGAGGAAAGAGAGTAGCAGTTTATACTCGTATACTTGTCGGAGTAAAGGGGGGCAGTTTAACCTCGTGCACCGGTTGGAGGAAAGGGAACAGTTTAGCCTCGTGCACCGGTTAGAGTAAAGGGGCAGTTTCACCTCGTGCACCGGTTGGAGGTTGCCGGGTTATCCTTAAGAATATTCTCTGGAAACTTCCCGTCAAGGGTAAGGAGCAGTTTAGCCTCGTATACCAGTTGGAGGTTGTCAGGTTATCCTTAAGAATATTCTCTAGGAACTTCCCGTTAAAGGTAATGAACGGTTTAGCCTCGTATACCAGTTGAAGGTTTGGGAAACAGTTTATACTCGTATACCCATGGGAGTCTAGGAGAAGCTTGTCTTCTCTTGGGGTAAAGATGAACCCTGATTTGTCTTCTATTAGGGCAAAGACAATCCTGATTTGTCTTCTCTTAGGGCAAAGACGAACCCTGATTTGTCTTCTCTTGGGACAAAGACGAACCCGAATTTGTCTTCTCTTGGGGCAAAAACGAACCCAAAATAGCGGCACATCGCATAATAGGCTACTATTTGGATAAAGGTACATCGCTTGGTAGGCCATTATCAAATAACAACATCTTTTGTGAGAAAGACGGTGCTGGGGGAATCAAATGGTTCAGGGATATAGGAGTGTGACGATTGATTGTTATAGGAGCCATCACATGGTAGGCTACTACCCATCGATTGTTCTAAGGATATTAGAACACTCTGAAAGGATCAGGTCGTTTAGGGACGTATGAGTATGACGACTGATCGGACAATGTCATTTGCAGGAATGACGGTGTCGGCTATCAGAGGTGATCGTTAACCTGATAGGAACTGCCGCGATTGGAGTGACTTTGTAGACCTACCGCTCCATTGAAGAGAGTCGGTAAGTAGATTCTGGTCAGAGGTGTGATGTTAACATGATAGGGATTGTCGTGATTAGAACGACTTTGAGGACCTACCATCCTATTGAAGAGGATTGGTAAGTTGAATTTGTCAGAGGTGTAGTGTTAACTGTTAGACCCTAGAGGGGGGTGATTAGGGTCTTATGCTAATCTAATCCGATTATATGCCAATTAAAACTAATTGATAAATATATTCTTACAAGATAGATATATAAAGAGTTATGTGCAAGAAAATGCAATATACACAAGGTGATATAAGATAAATGCAAAAACAAATACACCAAAGACAAACTCAAACAAGCAATATGATCACAGAGTTCGGACCTTCCGTCCTACGTTTCCGCTCCCCACTCCCGGGGAGAATCCACTATCACAACCCGGTTTGGAAGCCGGAACTTCTACACACTCGGTTTACAAGTTCACCGAAAACTCTCACACAACAAACACTATGCAAACACACTCTACACCCACACAAGTGTTGGACCTAGCCGTGTCTCCCTCAAGTGCTCGGTTACAACCTCTCTCTAGGCTCGTCAACCGACGCCACTCCTCTTGGAACGATTCCCGACTCTCACCACACACTCCTCTCGGTGTACAAGTGTATTACAAAGTGATCTCACAACTAAGCATAAATATAACAAATGATTGTTCTCTAATATGGATGAGAACACAATGAAAGCTCACACTCAATTGTTACAACTCTCACCAACCCAACTATATTATGAATGCAAATACAATAAGCTCAAAATGGGTGTGTGTAACAATGAGTAAATAAAATCAAATCAACTAAACTCAAATATAAAATCTAGCTTAAGAACAATGATAATCAAACAAGTATATAAATGTAAAGCTAGACTTTGAGTTTAGAAAACTTCTCAATTGATAACAAGAGATGGAGGGAAGATAGTTGGAAGCTCAAACTTCAATAGATAATCTCCTCAAGCTCTTGTGGAATTGATTCATAAAACCGAAAACACTCAAATGCTTAAAAGCTTCTTAAAACAAACTTAAACAAAAACTAAACAAGTTTAAACCCTTGTTTTAAAAACTTCTTAGATCATATGAAAGAGAACAGCAATGGGGTATTTATACCCACTCAAAATCTCAGCCAAAACCCCAAGCAAATGACAAAAATAGCCCCAGAAAAATCAGCTCAGAAAATAGCCGTTGGGAAGCAACGGTCATATCAGTGGTCGACCGAAAAAATTCGCGGTCGACCGCGAACCAAATTTGAAACTGAGAATACAAGCAGAACTTCGTCGGTCGACCGGTGCGGTCGACCGATGGAAATTTCGAGCTCTCGGTCGACCACACCGGTCGACCGACAAACTCTCTGCTGCCCACTATCGACTGAACATATGAGCGGTCGACCGGTGCGGTCGACCAATAACTGATACTACAAAAAACTGGTTCTGAAAACTGTTTTTTTTATTTTAAAACACTGTTTAAAAATATCAAATAAATTCTAAAAAATGTAAAACTTTGGGGAATGATTGTAGACATGATAATAAACACGCTACAACGACTGGTTTCCAAAAAGGACTTCCCAAATGAAAAATATCATCATTTTACAAAATAGTCCAAAACATGAAAATGTAAACATGTGAATTTTGACATTTTGGCTAAACCATGTTTTGAAACTATGCATAATGATTATATAGACTTAATAAGATATGTATATGATTATTGCTAAGTCCAAAAACTAAGAATATGATATTTTCACAAATACATTAGAGAATGAAACATAGGAGTATGTATATGAAAATATATTTGTTTCATATCTAAGTAGTTAAACCAAATCACAATAATAAATATGAAATATGTAATTTCATATTTATAAACATGAAAACAAAAACTTGTGTTGTATATATATGTGACTACATATATATACAAGGAAACCAATAAATGTGTGTGTATATGATATTGAGCTTAACGTACTTAACACACATAATATAACACCTAAACTAAATATACCCAAGCAATCTTGATCTTCAATAAGCTCAACTTGGTACACGTTGCGGATGAAGCTTGAACTTGATCTTTAACTTGAATTGTATAAGCTTCAACTCGACATTCCGCCAACCTCCTTTGGCTATGATCGTTGAAGCGCTATTCCATCCATCCTCCAACTACGTTGTTTGTCTATAATAAATAGAAAAACACAAATACTAGACAAACAACATTAGTGGTAAATTATTTGTTAAACATTATCAAAACAAGAAGGCCAACAATCTCCCCCTTTTTGATGATGACAAACAATTTACAAAAAGAGATATATGCATGAAGGAAATGAATATATAATTTATAATTCACATGCATATAAACAAGAAAGAATATACTCACAATATTTCTCCCCCTTTGACAACATCAAAAAGGGGACAAAAAGAATAAGAGAGCGAAAGCTCCCCCTATCAATAAGCATAGGTGAGTATAAAAACAAACATAGAATAGGGAATAGCTCCCCCTATCAAAATGCCATATAAAATATATGCAATAAAGGATCATGGCATGCATGTGAGCAAGCATACATGAATATGCTAAATATCACTCACATACAAAAAGATAACGAGAACACATATAAATATCTCAATATGAAAATAGTGTCTCATTAACAAAAACATGAAGATCAAAAATAGATTTATGAAATCAAAAGAAAAGGAACATGAAAATCATGTAAAAGGTTTTCAAATGAAAACAAATCAACCAATGAAATCATAAATCACAAGTAAATCATATAAGAACATAAAACCAAATCATCATTGATTTTCAAAAATCAAGAGAGGCAATTATATCTAGCTATTGAGCTAGTATCAACCCATGTAAATATTTTAGCATCCGGTAAACAAGTTTTGGGAATAAACACCCAATAAATCCGGAGGGTTATATGAACACAGTCCTCTCATCAAAAAACAAAAATAATAATCATGATAACAAAGGATTTGATACAAGAAAAATTGTTTTCATAACCAAAGATTTTAAAGCATAATTTTCAAAACCAAGAAAAAGAAAGATAAAAACATTAAAATTCTTGGTTTAAAATTCAAAATTGTTTTGGTACCCAAGAACTCTTGGTACCAAAAAATTTAGAGACATGACCCCTATCATTTAAGCTCAAATCCCTTGGGTTATGAACCCTCTTGGACACATATGGTGCACTAACACGGTCAAAGCAATATTCATTCAAATGACCCTTCCAATTACAATACGTGCAATGAAAGAGATCCATTTGTTTTTGTGGACCATTAGCTCGTGCACGGGAATCATTTGCAAGTAAAGATTTTTCTTTTAAATTATATTGCAAATGAGAAACATTATTAAACAAATGTGGTTTACTTGAGAAATTTGGCAAGTTTGAATATTTTTTTTAAATCATAACAAAACTTTGCCAAATGGCCAAATCTACCACAAACATCACATTTAAAAACATGTGGTCTACTAGAAACATTTGGCAAATAATTTTTTTTTAAATCAAAACAATTTTTGGCCAAATGACCAAAACGACCACAAAGATCACATGAATACACATGAGCATGCATATGATGAACTTTATGAGAGTGTGCATGTGCATGTGCATGTGATGAAGAAGCCTTATGAGATGCACAAGAAACATTAGTCTTGGAGGATTTATGTGCATCATAGCAAAACTTAGCTAAATGGCCTTTACGACCGCAAATAGAACATTTATAAGCTTTGCTATACAAGTGTGCAAAGTGTACGGGTTTAGAAGTTGTAGTACGAGACTTTGCACCCAAGTCCATAAGTTTCTTATTATCTACAATGCATGTTTTAAGGGTTGAATCTAAAGATGATATGCGATCCTTAACATGATTCAACTCATCATTATGCATACAAGCATTGGAAATAGAAGTAGATGAAACATGATCATATTTAAATGAATTAAACTCATTTCTAATTATTTCTACTTCTATCATGGCATTATTATTAGCATGAGTTAAGCTAGTAATAGATGAAGTTAATTTTTTATTTTCAAAACTTAGCATGTCATTGTTTTCTTTAAGCATAGTATTTTCTTGTTCAATGACATCAAATTTGGACACTAGCAGCTCATGATCGGATTTTAATTCTACATGCTTGCTTTTAAGATCAATAAAATTATTTTGCAATTTTGTATAGGCATGAGATAATCTTTCATATGCACAAGCGAGTTCATCAATAGATAAATCATTATCGGAATCAGAATTGCTTACTACACAAGAGTTATCCTCTTGTGGCCGTGTGCATGATGCTCCACATGAACTTGAAGAAGAATCCTCCAAAGCTTGTCGGATTTCCTCCAAGTTGCCTTGATGTGCTTCTATGAATTTCCATAAATTGTAAGCACTATCAAAATGAACAAATTTGTTAGAAATGGATGAGTCAAAAGCATTAAGCAAAAATTCTAACAAACGCTTGTTCATTGAAAACATTTTCTTATCATGATTGCTCCACTTGGATATCTTCAAAGTGGGCACAATATAAGCACAATCAATAACTTCCCATAAGTCGATATTTCTAGATTCAACAAATAGTTTAACTCTAGAAGCCTATTGTGCATAGGAAAAATTGATGAATTTAGGAGCAATATTTGATTCATAGCCTAAACGAAATATATTCATATTCATGATATATATGTGAAAATATGCAAGCAAGACAAAAATAATCATAACTAGATTAGCACAAATAAGATAACTTGGATCTTTAACTCAAGGAGATTAGTCCTTAAATAAAAGAGCACCAAGCTCTGATACCAATTGTTAGACCCTAGAGGGGGTGATTAGGGTCTTATGCTAATCTAATCTGATTATATGCCAATTAAAACTAATTAACAAATATATTCTTGCAAGATAGATATACAAAGAGTTATGTGTAAGAATATGCAATATACACAAGGTGATATAAGATAAATGCAAAAACAAATACGCAAAAGACAAACTCAAACAAGCAATATGATCACCGAGTTCGGACCTTCCGTCCTACGTCTCCGCTCCCCACTCCCGGGGAGAATCCACTATCACAACCCGGTTTGGAAGCCGGAACTTCTACACACTCGGTTTACAAGTTCACCGAAAACTCTCACACAACAAACACTATGCAAACACACTCTACACCCACACAAGTGTTGGACCTAGCCGTGTCTCCCTCAAGTGCTCGGTTACAACCTCTCTCTAGGCTCGTCAACCGACGCCACTCCTCTTGGAACGATCCCTGACTCTCACCACACACTCATCTCGGTGTACAAGTGTATTACAAAATGATCTCACAAATAAGCATAAATATAACAAATGATTGTTCTCTAATATGGATGAGAACACAATGAAAGCTCATACTTAATTGTTACAACTCTCACCAACCCAACTATATTATGAATGCAAATACAATAAGCTCAAAATGGGTGTGTGTAACAATGAGTAAATAAAATCAAATCAACTAAACTCAAATATAAAATCTAGCTTAAGAACAATGATAATCAAACAAGTATATAAATGTAAAGCTAGAGTTTGAGTTTAGAAAACTTCTCAATTGATAACAAGAGATGGAGGGAAGATAGTTGGAAGCTCAAACTTCAATAGATAATCTCCTCAAGCTCTTGTGGAATTGATTCACAAAACCGAAAACACAAACTTAAACAAACACTAAACAAGTTTAAACCCTTGTTAAACTATTTTAAAACATTCTCTTGGTTATTTTGAAAGATGACAGCAATGGGGTATTTATACCCACTCCAAAACTCAGCCAAAACCCCAAGCAAAAGTCCAAAAAGCCCCAGAAAAATCAGCTCAGAAAATAGCCGTTGGGAAGCAACGGTCATATCAGTGGTCGACCGAAAAAATTCGCGGTCGACCGCGAACCAAATTTGAAACTGAGAATACAAGCAGAACTTCGTCGGTCGACCGGTGCGGTCGACCGATGGAAATTTCGAGCTCTCGGTCGACCACACCGGTCGACCGACAAACTCTCTGCTGCCCACTATCGACTGAACATATGAGCGGTCGACCGGTGCGGTCGACCGATAACTGATACTACAAAAAACTAGTTCTGAAAACCGTTTTTCTGATTTTAAAACACTGTTTAAAAATATGAAATAAATTCCAAAAAATGTAAAACTTTGGGGAATGATTGTAGACATGATAGTAAACACGCTACAATAACTGGTTTCCAAAAAGGACTTCCCAAATGAAAAATATCATCATTTTACAAAATAGTCCAAAATATGAAAATGTAAACATGTGAATTTTGACATTTTGGCTAAACCATGTTTTGAAACTATGCATAATGATTATATAGACTTAATAAGATATGTATATGATTATTGCTAAGTCCAAAAACTAAGAATATGATATTTTCACAAATACATTAGAGAATGAAACATAGGAGTATGTATATAAAAATATATTTGTTTCATATCTAAGTAGTTAAACCAAATCACAATAATAAATATGAAATATGTAATTTCATATTTATAAACATGAAAACCAAAACTTGTGTTGTATATATATGTGACTACATATATATACAAGGAAACCAATAAATGTGTGTGTATATGATATTGAGCTTAACGTACTTAACACACATAATATAACACCTAAACTAAATTTACCCAAGCAATCTTGATCTTCAATAAGCTCAACTTGGTACACGTTGCGGATGAAGCTTGAACTTGATCTTTAACTTGAATTGTATAAGCTTCAACCCGATATTCCGCCAACCTCCTTCGGATATGATCGTTGAAGCGCTATTCCATCCATCCTCCAACTACATTGTTTGTCTATAATAAATAGGAAAACACAAATACTAGACAAATAACATTAGTGGTAAATTGTTTGTTAAACATCATCAAAATAAGAAGGCCAACATTAACATAACAGTGGGAGTTTGTTGCGATTTGAGTAGCTCTGTGGACTTACCATCCTATTGAAGAGGACTGATAAGTTGATTTGTCGGAGGTGACTGTTAACATGACAGTGGGAGTTTGTTGCGATTTGAGCAACTCTGTGGACTTACCATCCTATTAAAGAGAACTGATAAGTTGATTTTTCAGAGGTGACTGTTAACATGACAGTGGGAGTGGTCCCATCGTCCTATTAGAGAGGATCGACGGGGGAAATTTGGAGGAGACTATCAGAGGTAATGGTTAATTTGATAGTCTTATCAGATCCATCGTCTAGTTGAACGAAACTGATGGAGAAATGGCTATCAGAGGTGGCAGTTAACTTGATAGTTCCGGGGACCCGCCGTCTTATTAGAAAGGATCGACGAGGGAATTTGGCTTTGGTCCTAACTGTAGGAAGGTTTGACCAAGTGGAAGATTTGGGATGCACCAGACTGTGAGAAGGATTGATAGTCCAGAAAGTGGACCTCTCATTCTTGGAAGGCATCGCGAGGGGAAGTGGTTTCCACTACCAAAGTAAAATTTCTTTGGTCATCATCTCCTTCAAATCCACATGGCTCTTTAGCATCCATACGCTTGAGCATGCTCTCGACTTTTTCTCCCTTGCGGATTAAGTCTTTCCACGAGCGAGCTACGACTGCACCCATATTAGATAGGGTGTCGATGGAGAGATTGTTCCAACACATCTCAAGGAGGGTGGCCTCAGAAACCTAATCATGTGTATACAACGATCGATTCTTGAACCTCTTGACATAGTTGCTTATAGACTCTGTCTTCTTCTGCTTTGCAGCTAACAGAGTTGTCACAGATACTTCTTTGTCATCATTGAAGAATCTGGCCATGAAGATCCTTTCCATGTCCTTCCAGCAGGTTATGGATCTAGGCTCTAATTTGCGAAACCATTCAAAGGCGACCCCCTTGAGGGTGCCAATGAACAGTCGAGTCATAATGGGATCATTCCCCACTATGTGTCCAGTTTGTGTCTGAAAGTAATAAATGTGATGGGTAGGAGAACCCTTGCCATCGAACTACAGGAGGTCCAGTGGCTAAAACTTCGTCGGGTAGGAGACTGCATCCCATTCGATTGGATACTGTCCGATAACCCCCAGCTTGTTCATGTGCTTATGGAGCTTCAAGGCATCGAGTTGACTTTGGAATTCATCGAGCCTTTTGTCCCTTGGATTATGATCCGAAGATGACGTTCCTCTAGATGACTCGGATGAGGAGTAAGAAGGAGTAGGCATTCGCTCTTTGTGCTTCGAGGATTTATATGAAGCATGCGAAGTCCTCTCTCTCTTCTTCTTCTTCTTGCTCAGAAGCTCCTCCAACATCTCCTTCAGGGAGTTGATGGTTACTTATTGCTCATCGAGTCTCCTGGATATCTTGTCAGGGATTTCGGTTATGTGCACATTTGCGTGCTCGCCCTGAACTGAGCTTGAGGCTTGCAATGTCGCTACTGCTGAGCAATCATCGTCATTGTCATCAGAGACGGACGCTAGGTGCGTGTAGTCAAACGGAATGGTCACCCCCGTTCGGGTGCGAACGTGTTGGTAGATTCCTTCACGCTCAAAGGTCTTGGACTTCCCTGTCATGTTGACAATTGTGACGGGGAGCTCCACCTCATCGGAAACCTCGTAGGGCGTGCGTTTGCAAGTCAAGTGTCCTCTGATATCCCATGTAGGTCGATAGTGGCAACCCCCAGCATCGGAAGGACGAGACGTGAAGTCGCATGAAGGAGGCTCAAGGGAGCCGACATGAGGACACTTGGGAAATTCCCTAAGTGTCGAATCCAACCGACCTCGCCGAGATAGGCGAGGCATGGAATGTGGGCGAGATCTAGCCGATTGCAGGTGAGCTCGAGCATTTGGGGGACCTTCAGCCGACTTTTGGTGAGGTCAAGCCGATTGGTCGTTTAGGAGAGGTTCAAGGTGAGCTTGAGCCTCGGCCGACTGCTGACACTCAAATAGAGGAGACTCAAGGGAGTCCAAATAGGAACACCTAGGAAATTTCCCAAGCGTTGAACTCAGGCAACCTTGCCTAGATAGGCGAGCTTGGGCCTGTTGGCGAAGTTTAGCCGTCTGTTCATTCAGGCGAGGTTCGCATTTTTGACGACCTACTACTTCTTGTAGGTAGGGTCGAGCTGTTAGGCGATCTTGCTGAGCTCTATCTGTTTGGCATACTTGAGCTTGTCGGTGAGGCTCAGTCTGGCGAGGTTCGCCTATTGGGCGAGCTGGCATCTGTTGGCGAGTTCGCATGTGTCGGTGAGGTTCGGCCTGTTGAGGCTCGCCTGTTGGGCAAGCTGTAGCTTTGCCTTTCTGGCGAAGGTCGGCTTGCGGGCGAAGTTGGTCCGTTAGGCGAACTTTATGAAGTTCATTTGAACTACAGAGTTCACCATATTTGCGAAACTCACAAGATTTAGGAGGCTCGCCTAAAGAGCAAAGCCCACATGCGTAGGTGGGCTCACTTGATTTGAGCGGTTCGCCAAAATTGGGAACCTTGCTCATGGAACGAAGCTCGTGGGGCTCGCCTGAGCTGTTAGGCTTGCCGAAAACACTAAATTCGCCAATTTGGGGAACTTTATGTTTTGGCTTGGATCTCTTCAGGCCTGAATAGTAATCCAGGCCATCATCGAAGATGAGGGCTTGCGTCTTTTGGCGGGCAAGATATTGTCGTTGCCGTTGCTTGGCTCTTTTGGAGAGGGGAGCGTTCATGTTGATGGCGAAGGCGTGGTCCACACCGACATGAATTGACGTCTCTTCTTGCATGGGGGTCTGCGAGGATCGTTCAATGACCCATCGAGCAGCCCTTGAACTTGTATCCTTTGCCTCTGGCTCGGCCATGATAGTCTTAGGAGAGATAGAAGCCCCTGTGTTTACTTGGGCGGAGTTCTCCGGCATTGTTGCCTCAGCCACTTGGGGTTGGGCCATACGCGCAACTCTGTAGCACTTGCGAGATGCATTTCCGTCAGAAGAGGATGAAGATAAGTACTCTTTGAACTCGATCACGAGGGACTCAACAGTTGTCCCCACCGCAATTTCATCGAACTACGCCACCACCATTTCGGTTGAAGAAACGGTTTCTCCCACTGTGGTTGCCATCTTCTGTAGGTGTAAAATTTGATCTCCTGAAACGGGGACTTCGTTTGTATTTATAAGAACAGCTTATTACAAACTAATGGATCAAAAATTACAACAGAAGTGGAGGGAATGCCATCCTTGTTTAACGTGGGGACTTTGGTAGCGATAGGACGCCTCGCTCGGTTCTCGCACCGAGTTTGCTTCCCTTGGACGATCCAAGTGAAGTTGCGTGCGATCTTCAGTACGTAGTAGAAACTTATGCTGATCGAGTTCGACTATACCCTAGGCCAAACGGGGGGCTTGTGCTTGTCGACTGACTGCTTGGAGAGAGCTACCATGCAAGAGCTTGCAAAGAGCCTAAGAGCCTCAAGTCTGGGAGTTCAGACGAGTCTGCAAAGAGCTACTTTGCAAGAGTCTACGAAGAGCTTGAGAGCCTCAAGTCTGAGAGTTCAGACGAGTCTCTTCAAATGAGGGAGCCTTTAGTAAATGAGCCAAGGTTCAACCCTTGGAAGATTAGCCAGCCAAGCCAGTAGCAGCTAATCAACCTTCTTCACGTTGGTTGAAAGTGGCTTTAAATAGGCAAGGGATGGCATGGGTCATCCCTTGATTTGTGGGATTTGACCACTAGTAGGGGTGAGGGAGTCAGCCACCCTAGCTGTGGGAATTGACCACTTAGGGGGTCCTGTCAGCTGCCCTATTCTTGCTTGGTGAGGAGCGCCATGCTTTTTCCCTTGATTCATGAGATTTGACCACTGATGTGACTGTTCCCATTCTCCAAGTGGGCAGCTAACAAAGCTAGTGGGTTTCTAGTTGTTAGGTGAGCTTAGTCCGTGCAGGCAAGGTGCAGGCTGTCAGGCGAGCTTGGTCTTCAGGCGAGCTCGAACCTTCGTGCTGGCGAGTCAGCCAAACAGGCGAGCTTCGAGCTATCAGGCGAGCTTGGTTCAATGTGGAGGTGAGCCTGTGTAGGCAAGGCTGTGCAGGCGAGCTGTGCAGGTGAATCTCACTCAGGCGAGCTTCAATGCTGCTAGGCGAGCTCTATCCTTGCGGACGGACTTCCTTGCAGGTGAGCTTCAGCCTTTACATGTGAGCTTGGGTCTGCAGGTGAGCTTGGGTCTACAGGCAAGCCTGACGGGCTTTGGCATGCAGGTGAGCTTGGGTGCTACAGGCGAGTTCGGCCTTTAGGTGAGCTGTGCGGGCGAGCCTCGTAGGCGAAGCTGTGCAGACGAGCTTCGCTTAGTTCGGGCGTGTTCCAATGTTCAGGCGAGGTCTAGCCTTACAGACAAACTTCCTTACAGGTGAACTTCACCTTTTTCAGGTGAGCTTCAGCCTTCAGGCGAGCCTGGATCATGCAGGTGAGCTCTGCAGGCGAGCTTGACTTATGCAGGTGAGCTCCAGAACATGCCACAAAGAACAGGTCATAACTTTCAAACCGTAAGTCGGAATTTAACGAATTATATATGAAAATCGACTATCTCGACGAGACAGAGCCAACCAAACCTACCCCATATGGTTCAGTTTGCTCCTGTCTGTTTCGCCAAATTCCTTCCGGTTTGAGAGATATCAGCGTTTTCCCCTTTTCAGCTATTTCGGGCGAGGTTTTAGCAGTCTTATTCTAAACTTCTCTGATAGGGATTAAAGGCAATTTTTATTGCCTACACTATTCATGCTAATAATGCACTTATCCGGTTTAAAAGAACGAATTATATATGAAAATCGACTATCTCGACGAGACAGAGCCAACCAAACCTACCCCATATGGTTCAGTTTGCTCCTGTCTGTTTCGCCAAATTCCTTCCGGTTTGAGAGATATCAGCGTTTTCCCCTTTTCAGCTATTTCGGGCGAGGTTTTAGCAGTCTTATTCTAAACTTCTCTGATAGGGATTAAAGGCAATTTTTATTGCCTACACTATTCATGCTAATAATGCACTTATCCGGTTTAAAAGAGATATCAAAACCTTTATCACTTAATTGGCTAATACTAAGAAGATTATGATTCAAGCCTCTAACCAAATAAACATCTTCTATAACGGGAGAAGGAATCTTACCAATACTACCAATACCAATGATTTTATCTTTCTCACCGCCACTGAAGGAGACATTGCCTCCTTTAATCCTTGATAGTGTTACAAATAGCTCTTTGTTGCCCGTCATGTGATGTGAGTAACCACTATCAAGGTACCACATCCCTCTACGTCGTGTTTGTGATGTTCCCTACATAAGATGACGTAGAAACTTTAGGTACCCAAATCTTGGGTCCTTAGGAGTTAGTGTATTTGGTACTTTTGGGTACCCATGCCATATTATAATAATTCACATTATTCTTAATTCTACAATGGGTGGATATGTGACCATGCTTCATGCAATATGTGCATACAAAGTGTTTCTTATGTGTAGAAGCATATGATCTATGATGTTCATTTCTTTGAAAACGGTAATGTCTAGAATATGCATGAGTGGGTTTAATTTTACCATTAGAAATTTCTAGTCTTTTAATTTTAGATTTTAATTGTTTGTTTTCAAAATCAAGATCTCCTAATAATTCATCTTTTTAAGCAAGAGATGATTGTAATTGCTCAACCATGGAAGCATGCAATTTTTTAAATGAAGAGTATTCTTTAGCGTAATTGCTCAACCATGGAAGCATGCAATTTTTTAAATGAAGAGTATTCTTTAGCTATTCTTTTAAATTCAAAATTTAACTCTTCTAATAATTTTTTAAATGAAGAGTATTCTTTAGCTATTCTTTTAAATTCAAAATTTAACTCTTCTAATACGGTAGATAGATCACATTGCATATAAAAAGATTCGCTTTCGGTGTCGGATATAATTACTTCATCTTCATTGGCTATAAAACAAATGTTATGGTCATGAAGAGAAAACTTAGCTCCCTCCTCATCGCTATCCGAGTCACTTGGTTCGGATTCATCCCATCCGGCATACATTACCCTCTTCTTCTTGTACTTCAGGTATTTCTCTTTGATCTTTGGGCAATCCTTGGCTTGATGACCCGGTTCATTGCACTCAAAACATTTTCCTATACGAGGAGAAAAATTGTTGTTAGATCGGTTAAGATTTTTGTTTATTTTTATTAGTTTAGAAATTCTTCTAGAGAGGTGAGCCACTTCTCTAGAAACACCGGTTTCACTATCCGAGGAGGAGGAGTCATCAATAGCTCCTTTAAGAGCAATTGTCTTCTTTTGGGATGGCTCCTCGATTACCCGTGGGGGTTCTTCCTCCTTCTCCTTCTCTTTGATTTTCTTCTCATGGACCTTGAGCTTGCCAATGAGACCATCAAGGGGAAGTGTGGTGAGATCGTGAGCTTCCTCTATGGCCGTAGCTTTGGGTTCCCACACCGGAGATAATGATTGAAGAATCTTGTAGTTCATCTCTTGGGGTGACAACGTCTTATCTAAGCCATGCAATTCATTGATAATATTAGTGAAGCGAGAAAACATAGCATCAATAGATTCATTAGGAAGCATTTTAAACAATTCATAATCATCCATGAACCCACTAATTTTTGATTCCTTAACTTGGGGAGTTCCCTCATGTGTGATGCAAAGTTTGGTCCAAATCTCATATGCGGTAGCACAAGTAGAAACCCTATTGTATTCATTTGGTATGAGACCACAAATTAAGGCATTCATGGCCTTTACATTGAGATTGGCTTGGAGCCTCTCACCATCGGTCATTGAGCTAGTTTTAGACTTTTCTACATCTTTCTTTTCAATGATGTCTAGGATGTCAAGGTCAATGCAACGGAGATAGATTCTCATCCTAGCTTTCCAATATGCAAAATTACTACCGATGAAAAGTAGGGGTGTAGTGGTGGATTGTCCTTCTAACATATGCACATTCATTGAAGCCTCCATAAGATCTTTTCTCTAAGGTGATTAGACCAAAAATTAATATAGAGACCAAGCTCTGATACCAATTGTTAGATCCTAGAGGGGGGTGATTAGGGTCTTAAGGCAATTATTGTGTAATAAAAATTAAGACAAGAAAACACCACAAAATATAATGCTAAAATAAAAGGAGATAAGATAGAAATCGTTATCCAAGTGACGCGCGATGTGTTCACGAGGTTCGGCTCTCTAGCCTACGTCCCCGCTCCCCATTCTCGAGGAGAATCCACTACACAACCCGGTTTGGAAGCCGGAACTTCTTCTACACAGCGATCTCCACGAGATCTCACGACACAAATGATCTCCACAAGATCTCACGACACAATTGATCTCCACGAGATCACCACACAATCAATGGTAGCAAATAAAGAATTGCTCTCTCTTACAATAGCCCTATAGCAAGGAGAGATTGCACTTGAAGCTTTGGATGTGGGATGTGCAAGTGTAAAACAAGGAATTGGATTTTGAAAGTTAAGGCTCTTAAACTCAAGAATTAAACACAATTGATTTTTCTCTTGCAAAGTTGGTGGTTAAAATAAATGGGGTAGTTGGGTATTTATAGTAAAAAATAACAGCAGCCAAAACCCCAAAGAAATCA
>NC_033803.1:60496445-60515839 GCF_001876935.1 Asparagus officinalis | reverse complement strand
GCCCCGTATTCGTCTACATGAGCCAAAGTCATCCAGATTCGCCGGTATGGATGGCTCGCCCTCATGAGCCAAAGTCACCTAGATTCGCCTGTATGATCGACTCGCCCGCATGAGTCAAGATCATCCAAATTCGCCCACGTACTCGACTCGCCTGCACGAGTCGAGAGCCAAATTCGTACCTGACGGCCGTTCCACTGGATACAGGGATGGGCTTTCCCCACTTCCCGTGATGTGAAGGGAGGGGGCACAGTACTCCAAGCCCGTCGAGTGGCTGCTCACAGTACGAATGATCGGACAGGCGCCAAATCAGCCTGCACACTCATAAATGCAGTTCACCTCGCCCGTCCGAATCGAGAGCTAGACCCGCCGGCACTCGGCGAGCTGTCCAAACCCACTCGAGTACTGGGCACCCATTTTCCCACTTCTCGTGATGTAAAGGGAGAGAGCACAGTATTCCAAGCCCGTCGAGTAGCCTCTCACAGTACGAGTGAGCGGACAGACGCCAGATCAACCTGCACCCTCATAAATGCAGTTCACCTCGCTTGTCCTAGTCAAGGTCTGGATTCGCCGGCATTCGGCGAGCTGACCAAACGCACTCGAGTGTTGGGCAGCCGCTGTCTCACATACGAGGAGGGGCCTTTTCACTCCTACGTGACGTGATGTGAAACACAGCCCCTCGAATGACCGCTCATAGTACAGGTGAGCAGCAAGATATCTCTCAACAGTACATGGTCACATCCCATGATTCAAGGAGCGACCAAGCCATCTCTCCTCTATTTAAGAGCCTCTTCCAGCCATAATGAAGAGGTTCGAAGGGTTCGAAGGTGTGGAGCATTCAGCATAGAGCGGTCCAACGTTCAGTAGTTCGCCCATAGTTAATTGATTAATTCAATCAGTTAACCAAACCACTAGCTCTCGACCCCCGATCGGGTCGACGACAAGCTCTTTGCATAACCTTTGCACTGCAGCGTCCTCTTCTAGTTCCGAGCCCTGATCGCCGTCGAACTAGGAGATTCGAACTCCACCAACCCGAGCCTCTACTGCGTACTGAAGCTCGCTAGTAACCTCGGTCGAACCGTCCAAGGGAAGCAGACTCGGTGCGAGAATCGAGCGAAGCATCCTGTAGCTACCGACAGTCCCCACATTAAACAAGGAGGGAATTCCCTCCGCTTCTGTTGTAATTTCAATTAATTAGTTTGTAATAAGCTATTCTTATCAATCCAAACGAAGTTCCCTGTTTTCGGGAGATCAAAATTTACACCTACATATATAAGTATACTCTCTCTTATATAAGTATATATAGGTATACACTCTCTTATATATGTATAATATATGTGTGTATATATATATATACTCTCTCTCTTAGTATATATGTATATATAAGTATACTCTCTCTTATATATGTATAATATGTGTGTGTGTGTGTGTGTATACTCTCTCTCTTATATGTATAATATGTGTGTGTGTGTGTGTGTATACTCTCTCTCTTAGTATATATGTATATATAAGTATATACTCTCTTATATATGTATAATATATGTGTGCATATATATACTCTCTCTCTTAGTATATATGTATATATAAGTATACTCTCTCTTATATATGTATACTCCCTCTTATATAAGTATACTCTCTCTTATATATGTATAATATGTGTGTGTATACTCTCTCTCTTAGTATATAAGTATATATAAGTATAGTATATTACAACGGCTACTTCTTCTCCATTGGCCCAACGGGCAATGGCTACTTATGCGATTCTCTCTCTCTCAAGTTATAACTTATAAATATATACAATATATTTACATATAATATATGTATATATAATATATAGTTACATAATAATTTATAAGTATATACTAATACATAATTATATAAAATATAATAATTTTAAACTAATTTTTAGTATTTTTTATTAAAATAAAAGAAAATAAAAAAAATAAAAAAATCGGGCCGGCCCGGAGCCCGGCCCGGTTAGGCCCGGGTCCGGGTCCGAGCTCCGGTTTTGCCCGACCCGAGCCCGAATTTCCGGGCCGGGCCGGCCGCCTAAATTTCCGGGCCGGGCCGGCCCGAATGGACAGGTCTATGTATTTATAGTGAAAAAAAACAACAGCCAAAACCCCAAAGAAATAACCAAAATCCCCCAAAATCCGGTTTTCTGAAACTAGTCGTTACTGTACAACGACTTATGAGTCGACTAATGAGTCGGCTTATATTAGTCGACTCGGCAGAAGAAAAATCATAACTCCGCTGCAACTCGTGAGTCGACTAAACATGCACAGACCAGATTTGCACAGAAAACTTAACTTAAAAACATGTTTAAAAGTATCAGATAAATTCTAAAAAATGTGAAACTTTGGGAATAGTTTATAATCATTTTGACAAACTGGTTTGAGGAGGAATTTTGCAAAAAGGTCCTCATATTTATGAAAAACATCATTTTGACAAAAGTACCAAAATACGAGTTTTGAAAGTGTGCAAGAGTGTGTGATATCCCGAATAGCTTCAAATGAAATCTACAACTACTTGCCTACAATCTAGCACTAGAGAGAAAAGAAAAACTAGCAAATATCCTCACATAGAATAACATTTCTTTGAGTCTTAATATTGCTTTGATTTGATGAAGCTTTCACTTGTATATATTGTTCTTGATTTACATTTGCTTCATCACATTGCCTCCACCTCCTATAGATATTGACTTTATAGCTCATATTCCATCTAATCCTCCATATATGGTACTAACAAGCTTGATATACATATTAACTATAATATCACTCAACAAGCAATTAGTACCGATAATGGTGGTTGTAAATCATCATCAAAACATAAGGGCTAACAATATATATATATATATATATATAATATATTATAATATATATATATATAACGATTTCAATATTTTTCTGCTGCTCCCTATCTTAAATTTTCACGATAGCCGGGCCACCGTGGCAAACCATCATAATCCTTTTCTTTTCTCTCTCTCCCAGCGTCACACCTCTCCGTGCCTTCTCTGCTCAGTCACGACGAACACCGACCGGCACCGCCGGAATCTCTCGCTCGTTCCTCTGACCCGAGCTCACCTCCACGAGACACCGCATACGCTAAGCTCCTCGCGGCCACCCCTCGCCAAGCATTGCCGTAGCACTCCGATCGTGCGCCGCCAGATCCTCACACTATACCTCCACCGCCATTTACTCACCAGGCAGGCCGCTTGTCGCCGTCGCCTCACCCGTAGCCTCGTGCATTAGCGTCGACTTGTTCGACAACAACTGAGGCAAGCTCTCTTGCTCAGATCTAAATTTTATACATGTTATAAATTATCTGCATATTTTAGTTGTGAGATATGATTATTATGCGTGGATTTGTTATTGAATGGTATTAAAGAAAATTTAAGGGAATTATTTTACAAAATGATTATTTGAATTAATAAGTTATTTTTTTTAAATATTATTTTAGAATAATTATTATAAATTAAAAAATTAATTATGAAAATAATCATTTTAGGAAAATTATTAAATTCATGGAATTGATATTTATAATTCATCGTGCACTGTTGTTCTCATTCACATTCATGATTCCCGACTCTGATACACAATATTAATGGCATTTATACATTGTTATAGTTGAGAATCGTGAGTATTGCTTGACCATAGTGACCCGTGAGATATGAGTTATTGACTTGGACTTGGGATGAGAAGGTCTGGGTTCATGTTATCGGATATGTTGTTGTTTATTTCCAGGCTCACACTAGTGAAATGTTTCGCACTGGGGTGGGTCTGAGGAACAGTGATCGGATGTGTTTGTTGTCTATTTCAAGGCTCGCACCAGTGAAACGTTTTGCACTGGGGTGGGTCTGAGGAGCGGTGATATTATGATTATTGATAATTTCCAGGCACGCACCAGTAAAACATTTCGCACTGGGGCAGGTCTGAGGTACTAGTGAGATGTGGTTGTTGCCCAGTCATCCGATAATGTGAACTTTGACTCTAGTGAGATGTGGACTAGTGAGTTGTGATAGGATGGCTAGTAGTATGATTTCGTCACTTGGATGATTATGGATTCTTGTGAGATGTAGGCCAGTGGTGTTTCTTTTCATACATAGATATGGGTTAATATTTAATTATCTATAATTCAAGACATATGGTATATACATTAGGGTTTCCTTGTTTGGATTATTTCGTTCGACGTACTACATCTTGAGTTGTAGATTTTAAGTATTAATTCCATCTAGTTGTATGACCTTGTGACTTGGATGATTATTCCGATCGCTAGCTGCATGATTTTGTTACCCGATTGATTTATGGATTCTTATGATTATCATGTTTTAGTAGTGGATTGCATTTTAATTTTGTCGGATTTTCAGTTGCACGTCCTTTTGTCATTTCTATTATCGTATCGATTTCTTCTTTGGTTTTTGTTGTTCTATTCCCTTTTGTGGGGTCTTGCCGTGTGCCATGCATGCTGACGTACACCTGTTTTCTTTGGTGTATGTCAGACTTAGAGGAAGAACAGGTTCAACAGGAGCCAGAGAATTCTCAGCAGGAGTACCTTATAGACAGAGCAGAAGAATGAGTCGAAGCATATTCTTTTCATTTATTAGTTGATGGTTCCAGTTACTTTTGTAGTTCTTTCCATTCATGCTTGATCGATGTATTTTGTATCTCTTCAGTATTCATTGTTCAATTTTGTATAAGGGTATGTTTGACCTGTAATATTATGTCTTGGATGATAATTCATTTGTGATATGGATCATTTTGTTCTGAGTTTGTCTATTATATTCTTGCTAATTATGATCGGGGACTTGTGCCTTGTATTGTTTTTATTTCCAGACGCTTAGCGTATTAGGTTGAGGAGAAATATTTATTTTTATTTATTCTCCTTGATCTAATACGTCGCAAGCTTATTCACATTCTGATTCCCGGGTATTTTGGGAAGCGGGGCGTGACAAATTGTTTGAGAAAATTTAGCTCTTCTTTTATTATTGTAGTTATAAAGTCCTTTTTCTTAGTCCATGCTCTAATAACAGTTGATTGATCTACCAAAAATATTATTATTTTTTAATTAACAAGTGATATGAGTAGTGGACTCTTATTAGGAGCATTTCAACATAATTAGAGAAAAATTCACATGATATATAATGTTAAAATATAAACCAATTGCATAAAAAAATACACTATTGTGTTTAATTGTTAATTTTCTTGGACTCCCCTTATCGAAATTCTTGGCTCCGCCACTGCTCATAATTTTATATATGTTCCTCTACATAGTGTATTTAATTAACAAATATATCACCTATATGCTATATTACTCCTTTTCATTTTATTTTCACCCAAATCTCACATTTTCTTTAGTTTTCGCATATTTCTTTGAAGAAATTTGAAGAAATGAAGCATTTCATCAAACACTCTATAGGCATTGATAAATTTGTAGCTCGAGTAATATCATGTTAACCTGCAAGCCAATTTATCCACCTCACAAGCATTTGGACAAATAACACATATATCCCAAAATCCTCATTATCCTCCTCCTCCTCCTCCTCCATTACCCACTAGATTTGAACCCTAGCCCTAACCTTCATCTCCTACTGCCTTCTACGCCTCTCGAGACCATGCTCCATCACCAAATCCATCCATACCCCCATCCCGATCTCCTTTTACCTCCCATCACCGTAGACCTCACTGGCTAGATGAGCTCAATCTCTCCTTCCTTCTATCCTACTTCTTCTCCATGCTTCTCTCCATCCATCTTATCGACCATTTCTCCTTCTTCTCTAAGCCTTCTCAACGCTTTTCTACGATGACATTGCTTGAGGGTATGCTCGGTGGTAGCAAAGGAGGAGGCGGGTGAGGAAGACATTAGGGTCGGAGGGTAAGAGGAGTGAGAGAGAAAGAGAGGAGAAAGGGTTAGGGGAGAGGAGGAGGAGAGGAGGAAGGATCAGTTATGGTCGTTTGGGATGGGTTTCCATGAGAAGAGAGGAGCAAAAATACATCAAATACATATATACATACAGGATTTTGGGCTGGGTCATATTTTGTTGGATGTTTTGGGGCTAAACAATATGGAGAAAAATCCAAGGGGCTAGGCCACCTGAGTTTCGTTTTTCTAGAGCCTTGACGCAAATTTTCCTTCTTTAGGATCAAATTCTCATGTTCTATTGAATTTAAAGTTAGTATCGCATCTCATATTTTTCAGACGTGAATCATCCCCACTAGAACCCTGATATAGAAGGCTCTGGATATAGAAGGTCCTAGGGCAAGGAGAGGAGGTACAAATATCCTATCATAATTTCCTATAGAATTAGGGTAGTTTAATGTACAAACTTTCTAAACTATATAACCCAAGCCCACCCCAACCCGAAAAAAATCCCCACTCATGAATGCACCGAGCAAGAAACAACAGCAGTGGATGCAAATAAATGAAATATAAGGAACAAAAATTTGAATATAAGCCCAATGCTTTACAATCATTTATTTTCAAACCCATTACTTTCAAAATCACACTTAAAAGCAAAAATACTCTACTGAGATATTTTTATACCTACTCTTTGAATTCCAGTAATTTAGTATACAAGAATTTACAATAAAATATAGTAATTCATAGAAAAATATATCAACTAATCAAATATAACTGAAGAGTATACAGGAAAAATGGCAGAAAATAGGTTCGAACTTCCAGCAGTCGACCGCGAGTGGCGCGGCGGTCGACCGCAAACGTGCACGCAAGCTAGAAAAGTCTCTGGACTTTTCGCGGTCGATCGCGATATTGAGTTTTTGTCGTTGGATCCGGTCGACCTCACGTGGCTCTGCGGTCGACCGCGAGTCGGGCTGGGCCTGGACTTTGGTATCATGTTCGCTTTGGAATTGTGTTTTGATATATAATCAAAAAACATTTTTTCTAGGGTTTCTAACAAAGATTTTAGATTGTACTGAGCATATTGAGAGGGAGAACTTGTGAGCAAGTTGAGAGATTTGGTTTAGGATTTATTTGAGTGATTTTGTGAGATTGTAACCCTTTGTACTCTCCTTGATTTAGTAAAATCTACCCATCCTCTCCCCGTAGACGTAGACAAATTGCCGAACCACGTATATCTCTATGTTTGGTTTGATTTGTCATATTTGGATTGAATTGTACTTGTGTGTGGTTGGTTCTCTTCTCCCGTGATCACAGATTCGTTCGGTGTGTGAGCACGCTTCCGCATAGGCACGCAACAATTAGTATCAGAGCTCAGATTTGAGATCTAGGGTTTTGACATTAGGTGGAGGAAGATTCGTCGTGGAAGCTTGGTTCTTGGAGTTCTAGGCTTCGATGGAGATAGTGTTTGGAGTTGCCGTTGAAGATTTTGCTTTCCTCGGGTGGTTAGGAGATCTATTTGAAATATGTTCTAGGGTTCAATTGGGTAACTTCTAAATTCTATAAAGTTTGAATCTTTCTTTGTAATTTGGAGTTTGTGATTATGGGTGAAGAAGTTGGTGAAAGCAGCAAGATGGTGGGTACAGTTCAAGTTGGGTTTCAGAACACTAAGATTAGTATGGTGAAGTATGACGACAAGATCAATTTTGGTTTGTGGATGAGCGATGTTCTGGATACGCTCAATTCTCAGAATTTGGAGGAGACCATCATGGTCCATGAGAGGCTACCAAAATATAAAGATGCGATATGAGAAAAGATGAATATGAACGCTTGTGGGGGGTGAATAGGTCTTGTTTGGAACATAAGCTAAAATATGATGTGATTTGGGTGACGTCTGCAATGAAGATGTGAGAAATTCTCAACAATAAGTATCTTACGAAGAGTGTTGAGAATATATTACACTTGCTACGCAGGTTATTCAGATTTCAGATATACCGAGGCACCTCACTAGCAGTTCATGTGAACAACTACACTAAGTTGTTGTCGGACTTGGCCAATGTTGATGAGAAGATATCGGATGAGTACAATGGTATTATTCTTTTGGGATCTTTACCAGATGAGGAGTATGATACATTTATGCTTACTTTATTGAACAGGAGATCTTCTATCACTTATAGTGAAGTAACTAACGCTTTGATGAATTATGATTTGAGGAGGAAGGACAAGGAGACTTCCCGCGCTAGTACTTCAGGAGAAGCCTTGTCGACGAGAGGTAGAAGCCCATATCCGAGAGGTGGTAATAGAGGTAGGTCAAATTCGAGAGGTCATCATCAACTAGGAAAGAACCAATGTGTATTCTGCAAGGAGCAGGGATATTGGAAGAGAGACTGTCCAAAGATCAAGAAGAAGGAGAATAACAAGAAAAAGGGCCCGAAGGCCAATGAGGTGAATGTTGTGAAATGCGATGATTCCGATGATTCAAGCTTTTCTCTATTGATTACTCCGGAGGTGAACCACTTGGATGCATCAGATTGGATGCTTGATTCCGGCGCTTGCGGGGTGATCAGGTCCTGTTTGGAACAGGAGCTGAAATACGATGTGATTGGGGTGACGTCTGCGATGAAGATGTGGGAAATTCTCAACAATAAGTACCTTACGAAGAGTGTTGAGAACCGGTTGCACTTGCTGCGAAGGTTATTCAGATTCCAGATGTCCAGAGGTACCTCGCTTGCGGCTCATGTGAACAACTACACTAAGTTGTTGTCGGACTTGGCGAACGTGGATGAGAAGATCACAGATGAGTACAAGGCTATTATTCTTTTGGGCTCCTTACCGGATGAGGAGTATGATACCTTCGTGCTTACGTTGCTGAACGGGAGATCTTCTATCACTTATAGTGAAGTGACTAACGCATTGACGAACTATGATTTGAGGAGGAAGGATAAGGAGACTTCCCGCGCTAGTACTTCAGGAGAGGCCTTGTCGGCGAGAGGTAGAAGCTCATATCAGAAAGGTGGAAACAGAGGGAGGTCAAAGTCAAGAGGTCGTCACCAGCTTGGAAAGAACCAATGTGCATTCTGCAAGGAGCAGAGACATTGGAAGAAAGACTACCCAAAGGTCAAAGAAAAGGAGAATAGCAAGAATAAGGGCCCGAAGGCCAATGAGGTGAATGTTGTGAAATGCGATGATTCCGATGATTCAAGCTTTTCTCTATTGATTACTCCGGAGGTGAACCACTTGGATGCATCAGATTGGATGCTTGATTCCGGCGCTACTTATCATGTGACTCCTTGGCAAGATTGGTTTTCATCATTTGAGAGACTCGATGGGGGTGTTGTTATCATGGAAAATGATCAATCCCGTGGCATTTGTGGATAGGTATCGTGAGGATTCGGATGTACGATGGAGTAGTCTGTGAATTAAAGGAGGTGAGATTTGTTCCTCAGTTGAAGAAGAATATTATCTCAGTTAGAGCTTTAGAGGCAAAGGGATTCAGGGTGACCTTTGAGGATGCTGTAGCAAATGTTACTAAGGGATCTTTGGTGGTGATGAAGGGAGTCCGCAGTTGGAACTTATATTATCTGAAGGGGAGCACTGAGATTGGCCAGGTTACTTCAGCTATTTTAGAGGTGGATATTAGCAGACTTTGGCACTACAGGTTGGGGCACACAGGAGAGAAGTCATTGTAGGCTTTGTACAAGCAGGGGCTATTGAAGGGAGCCAAGAGTGAAAAAGTTAAGTTCTGTGAGCACTGTGTTCTTAGCAAGAAGATGAAGGTAAAGTTTGGGACTACCATTCATAGGACGAGGGGCATCCTAGATTATGTGCACACATATGTTTAGGATCCCACCAAGACTGTATCACTTGGTGATCGATATTGGTTCGTCACGTTTGTTGATGACTATTCTAGGCATTGTTGGGTGTACACCATGATGAAGAAGAGTGAAGTCCTAGATATATTTGTGGAGTGAAAGAAGATGTTGGAACTACAAACTGGGAAAAAGATCAAGACGTTGCGATCCGATAACGGCGGCGAGTACACATCAGACCCCTTTCTGCAGCTATGTCGAGACGAGGACATAGAGAGAGACACTTCACAGTTAGTCATACACCACAGCATAATGGGGTGGCAGAGAGGTTAAATCGGTATTTGCTGGAAAAGATCCGATATTTGTTAGCGCATAGTGGTTTGGAGAAGATTTTTTGGTCTGAGATACTTTCATATGCGAGCCACCTCATTAACATGATGCCTTCATCTGCGATTGAGGGGAAGACCCCTATGGAGATGTGATCGGCAGAGCCAGCACATGGCTATGACCAGCTCAAGGTATTTGGGTGCCCTGCATACTATCATATGAAGACTGATAAGTTGGAACCTCGAGCTAGGAAGGCCATATTTATAGGATTCAAGCGTGCTGTCAAGGGATACAAGCTATGAGATCCAGTTGATAGGAAGATTGTTCTGAGTAGGAACGTCATGTTTGATGAGGCTTCTATCTTGAAGCTTCTCAGCTCTCATCACGTGAAGAGTGACCTGACGGAGGAGATATCGCAAGTGGTAGAGATCGATACAATTCCACATTGTCCAGATGGAACAACATCCATTAGAGTACCGACTGAGGTGACGCCATGTAAAACCCCGAAAATTTTGAGTAAATGAATGATCAATTGAATAAATATGTGATTAATTATAACGGATGGATATTTATTGTTATAAATATCACTAAATAGTGTATGAGTACACTAATAAGTATTTTGAGTATATACAAGTTAGTACATGAGTATAAATATCACTAAATAGTGTATGAGTACACTAATAAGTATTTTGAGTATATACAAGTTAGTACATGAGAAAGAAACGAGTTGAAACATGCACAATGGCACTAATAAGTATTTTGAGTATATACAAGTTAGTACATGAGAAAGAAACGAGTTGAAACATGCACAATGGCCAAAACCTGAGCACATGTATTCTTGCGATCCGATCGACCGCCGTGGCCATCGCGGTCAACCGCGAAACCTATTGATGGTTTTTCCCAGTTTGAGTTGGTTTCGGGTTATGAGACTCATATTCATTTTTCTTGATACATATATTATTTATTCACGATATTTTTAGTATTCTAATAACCCTAGCAGCCACCAAACACCCCATAAACCCTATTTTAATTTTTGGAGAAGATTGAAGGCTTTTGAGCAAAATTTTCGATTGGTTTTTGAATGTTGGATCAGGGATCTTCTTTGGCTTTATCTCATACACGTTTTGCAACAAGTCTCAGGCAAGTTTCATCTCTGATAACCCCTCTCCCAGTTTTAGATCGTTTTTAAAAGATTTTAATGAGTTTTATAGAGCCTAATCAACTAGTTTATGTATAAAATCAGATCTTTTGTATTATATGTATAAAGACTAGGTCTTTTCATGTTAAAAAAATTAAGAATAAATTTGTAGAAGTGTTTTAAGATCTGAAAGTGATTTAAAACATTGTTTATCTAAATTAAGATGATTTGTTCTTCGTTTTGAGTTTTTATGCATGATTTAGGGTTTTAAATATGATCTTTAATACAAATAATTATGCTTTATGTGTTGAATTTTTTTCCAAGAGAAGTTAGACTGCTGTTTAAATGATTTCATACAAGTTTCATATTGTTCTAAGCAAGATAAATCACAAAAATCACGTCACAAATTCAATCTGTGAAGTTACCTGCACGTACTGTATTTATCGCATCCGGTCGACCGCCGCACACCTTGCAGTAGACCGCACGCCAGTTTGAAGCCTGGGAGGCTTTGGGTTGTGGTTCAGTCAACTGTCGTATTCTCTACGGTCGACCGCTGATCTGGCAGTGGCAAGTGCATGTTCTTTTACCTCTGTTTTAATTTTTGAGAGAATTTCTCGATCTCGTACTGATATATTATGATGCTTAAGAGTTGTTTAGCACCTGAGATGTTGGTGAACATCAGATATTGATACGTACACCAAGATATGTGCAAGTACACTTAGTTTATGTTGTTTTGACACACATTTTTTTGAGATAGTCGATATCAGTTGAGTTGATGAAAGAGAATTAATATATAATAAAGTATTGCTCATCGGTTATGGATGCTCAGTGTGGGTGTTTATCCTGAAATGAGACTTCGGATTGTACCACACTAGGAGTATTTGGCTGTGTTCCTATAACGAGACTTCGGTTGTACCAAATACTCAAAAGTGATCGGTGTATGTTTATCCGGTTTGGGCTGATATGCATATTTATCATTGTACGATCATCTAAAAACA
Source organism: Asparagus officinalis (assembly GCF_001876935.1). Lineage (NCBI taxonomy): Eukaryota > Viridiplantae > Streptophyta > Magnoliopsida > Asparagales > Asparagaceae > Asparagus > Asparagus officinalis. The sequence continues at coordinate 60,503,717 of NC_033803.1, read as the reverse complement.
TATTCAAAAATAGAGAGAAAAAAAATCTATTTGCTGTAAGGACGATTGAGTAAGGAGGTTGTATCCGATGTCTACATAGTATCGTGCGAGCCTTACAAAAGTATCGTTATTTCATAAAACATTTTGCTATAGAGCGATTGAGTAGGAATCTTATAAGAATATCGTGTTTGTACATAGAGATGCATATAATTATAGTTTTACTCCCGTGTTAGAATACCTGTGAGTCGGGTATATCCTTTGATAAATGGCATACATGATATGGTCCATGGTAAATATGAGTTGGGGTTTCTTCTTTTGTCTTTTTACGCCGACTACCCGAGAGTAGTTCGAGATGAGACATTAGTTCTGTATAGTTGAGGTTTGGAGTATTTTTTTTGTGTGTTTGTTGTCTTCATTCATAAAGTTAGAATTGGTATTTAGGGATTTACAATTTGAGACATGGTATATACATGAGGGTTTTCTTGTTTGGATTATTTCGCTCGACGTACAAATTCTCGTGTTGTGGATTTCTAAATACCAATCTCAGGTTAGAGTTATATGAATGATTTTATATTTATATGTACTAACTCTATTTTCTTATTTCACTCCTACCCCTTCCCCTTGGGTGCGGTGGAGATGATCTCGCTAGCACTTTGACGCTCGTTGTTTCCCCCCTTTTAGGCAGCGAGACCAGCTCACGGAGAGTCGCAGGTTGATCGGATTATATCTTAAATTCTATCTATATATTATTATATTTGTAGTTATTTCATAACTCCATAATTAGTTGTTTATTTTCAGACTTTAGACTTTTATTTTGTCTTGTAGAGGCTGAGTGCCTTAGTGAGGTTTCATTTGACTCATTATGTTGAGATTTTTAGACTTGGAGATATTTTCATTCTATTTCAGTTGGGCTGATTTATGGACATACGTCTTCTGTGCATATCTGATTTTGTACTATTTCTATTATTTGTCTGTCTTGTACCTTCACCTATTTGTTGATTCCACTAGAGAGATAGTAATTATGATGGTGAAATATGTCGTAGCATAGTGTTTGGTGCTAGACAGGTTTGACAAATCTATATTTCACCTTGGACTACAGCCTTGCATGAATTCTGGGGCGTCATAGTTGGTATCAGAGCTCTAGTTCTAATATCCTTAGGGTCATCCATGTGTCATATTGTGGAGCTAGGATAGAGCTTCCTAAGAATCATATATGCAGTCCGCTAAGAATTCTTAGTATGAGCGAGGACGTATTATATATATATATATGATATTATATTATATATATATATATATATATATATATATATAAATATATATATATATATATATTCGAGCATTAGATGGCGTATCCTTTGGTCATAAGGAGGGCGGAATTTCCTCCTTGACGCCTCTAAAATCACATGATTGAGCGATATTATGGATGATCCGCATCCGTTGAACTTGATCTACATATTCTAAAACCCCAACACACCAAGTTTGGGATGAATCCGTCATCGTTTTGACCCCTCCATCGAGCCATGTGAAAAGTTCTATTCATTCAAACCGTTAAAATTGATACGAGTGGATGAAGGGTCAAACGACGCCGGGTTCACCCCAAACTTAGTGTGTTGGGTTTTAGAAATCGTAGACTCGAAGTTCAACGGACGGACATGCCAAATGTCGCTCAAATGTGATTTTTGAGAGGTGTCAAGGAGGAAATCCCCCTTTTGCCATACAAGGATACCATTAATCTCTTAATATATATATATATATAGTAGAATAATATATATAGTATATATTTATATATTATATATATAATATATATATATATATAATATATAGTATATATATATATATATATATTATATATATATATATAGTTAATTATATGTGATATTATGTTATATATATATATAATATATATAGTATAATTATATATAATTATATATATATATTATATATTATATATATATATAATATATATTTATATATATATATATAATATATAGTATATATATAGTATATATATAGTATATATATATATATATTATATTATATATAGTATATTATATAGTATATATATATATATGATAGTATACTATATATATATATATATGACGGCAGAATTTTTTAGATATTTATTTTATGAACTATTTGCTTTGAAGTATAAAGTATGCTATAAGGAATATGTGATACGATTTACTTATTGGTATACATTATATCTTTTCATGCTTGAGATCCTATTTACTGCATTTAATAAGTTCTACTCCAAAACTTATAGATGTCAGGAAGAGGACGTGGACGCAGAGGTGCTCATGCACAGGGAGCTGAGCAAGACGATAGAGAGCCAGAGCCGTATAGGCTCTGTAGTACTTAGTGGATATCATAGCACTATTGGCCTCGACTAGCAGCTATTGAGAAGCAGCTAGCAGATCAGGCTCGACAGGAGACTCTCATTCGGGAGGGGACACCCATTCAAGAGGAGATACCAGAGGAGACACTGATAGATACACCACCACCCTCAGTTGATGATGGAGCTACTGAGTAGGAGGCTTGGCTTTGTCTGGTAGAGAGGTACCTGAAGTTGAAGGCACCAGAGTTTCATGGTTCGACAGATTCTATTGTTACACACAAATGGAAGGAAGATGTAAGCAACATCTTGGACATGCTTAATGTGAATACCATATAGAAGTAGAGGCTAGCAACTTTCAGCCTCAAGGGCGATGCAGGAGGATGGTATCGGCTTTGTTTTACTCTACAGTTTGACGGTTTCGTGGGAGATTTTTGTGTACTTCTTTGACGAGCAGTATGTTTCGGCTGCAGCGAAAGCCAAGAAGGAGTTAGGGTTAGCTCAGTTGGAGCAGGGGGATATGTCTGTGATGGATTTTGAGAGTAAATTCATGTCACTACTTAGATTCATAGGCATGTGGCATACTGAGGAGCGGCAGGCTCAGATGTTCATGACTAGACTTCGCCCAGGTTTACGTCGATATTTAGTATCTCAGAGGTTCCATTCAGTGCGGGAGGTGGCGGATGCTGCCATGGCTCAGGAGACAGACACAATAATTTTCCTTAAGGGCAAGTATGGTAATGTTAAGTCAGGACAATCCGGGGATAAAGGTAAAGGTAAAAGATCTTTTGCAAGCTCAGGAGGACCCCAGCAGCAGGGTAAGGGTCCACATCAGCAGGGTCCGCATAAGAAGGGTCACCAGCAGGATCAGAGGGTGTAGTAGCATCACAGATTTTAGGGGACTTATTTCAAATGCAACAGGTTCGGACACAGAGTAGCAGATTGTCGCATTGCACCCACAACAGGCCAGCAGGGCAAAAATTAGCAGCATCAACAGAACCGTACTCAGGGATGTGGTCAAGACCAGCAGTTGAGAATTAAGGCACCCCCAGTAGTCCCGAGGATTGAGCGACAAGTGCGAGCGATTCAAGAGATCCAGCAAGGACAGATGGTCCCGTACGTTTCAGGCGATACAGTACAGCAGCCTTCGGCTACTAGTAGAGTGTATACAGTTGTCTCTCGCGACCATGGTGCGAGTGGAACTGTGGCGAAACTCCTTTCCAGCACATATCCTTTTTGATTCTGGCGCTTCGCATTCTTTTCTCTCCTATGATTTTATGGTTAGACTTCAACTTGTAGAACAGCCATTAGATATTCTATTATCTGTGTCTACTCCTCTGGGAGGGATGTCTCTTTTAGAGAGTGTTTGTAGGAGATGTATCGTTAGCTTGGACGATTCTAAGTTGGTGATTGATTTGATCGTGTTGTGTATGTCTGACTTCGATGTTATCCTTGGTATGGATTGGTTATCTTCCTACCATGTGAGTATCGACTGTTTTACGAAGACAGTCAGCTTGCAAGCTTGTGATGGATCTCAGTTAGTGGTAGCGACCTCCATAGGCAACCAGTTTGCGGAGTCATTTCTAGCATACGTCGAGGAGGTGATATTACGGGATCGAGGTGCAGATGTGAGGGAGACGCGAGTGGTCACAGAGTACCAGGATGTCTTCCAGAACATACCAGGTTTAACTCCTATGAGAGAGGTCGAGTTTTGCATAGAGTTGTTATCTCAGGGATTCATTCGACGGGGTCATTCTCCATGGAGAGCTCCGATCCTTTTTATGAAAAAGAAGGACGGAAGTATGCAATTATGCATCGATTATCGTGAGTTGAACAAGGTCACTATCCAAAATTGGTATCCATTATCGAGGATCGATAACTTGTTCGACCAGTTGCAGGGAGTGCAATGTTTCTCAAAGATACATCTTCATTCTGGTTATTATCAATTGTGGGTTCGGGAGATGGATATTCCTAAGGTCACCTTTTTGACTCGATATGGGTCTCTCGAGTTTCTTGTCATGGCATTTGGGCTGACCAATGCACCCGCGATATTCATGGGTTTGATGAATCGGGTTTTCTATCCATACTTAGACTGATTCGTGATAGTTTTTATCGATGACATCCTGATTTATTTGAGGTCAGAGGCCGAGCACAAACAGCATTTGCGGTTAGCATTACAGACTTTGCGGGAGCACCGGTTATATGCTAAATTTAGCAAGTGTGAATTCTGGTTATCGGAGATCAGATTTTTGGGTCATGTTATCAGTCGGGAGGGCATTACAGTAGATCCAACTAAAGTAGAGGTCGTTCTTGATTGGGAGCCGTCAAAAACCATCATCGAGATTCGTAGTTTCTTAGGTCTGGCGGTCTATTACAAAAAAATTATTCAGGATTTCTCGAAGATCATGACATCACTTACACGCCTTACTGAGAATGGTGTACAGTTTATTTGGGGCACGGAGTGCCAGGAGGCCTTTGAGATATTGAAGGCTAAATTGACTTTAGTGCTAGTGCTGATTATTTCCAACAGTGATAGGACTTTTTTTTGTCTACATTGATGCATCCTTATCAGGTCTGGGTGGTGTTTTGATGCAGAGCCAGAGAGTTGTGGCCTATATTTCAAGGTAGTTGAGGACTCATGAGCAGAATTATCCCACGCACGATTTGGAACTAGCAGCAGTGGTCTTTACACTGAAGGCGTGGAGACATTATTTGTATAGAGTACAGTTTGAGTTATTCACAAATCACCAGAGCTTAAGATATCTCTTTTCATAGAAAGAACTCAACCAGAGACAGCGACGATGGGTAGAGTTTATTAAGGATTATAAGTTCGCAATACAATACCATCCGGGAAAGGCGAACGTGGTAGCAGACGCGTTGAGCAGGAAACGTCGTCACGGGCTTACAGCTTTGAGGTGTTCATTACATCGAGATCTTTATACCCTCAGCCACTATGATTTTAGGCCAGAGATTGGCGGGAACGGTGTTTTCTTAGGAGCTTTATTAGTACATACATTTTGGAGCGATAGAGTGGTCGGAGCTCAGTTAGAGGATTCGTGGATTCAAACCCGTAAGGGGGATATTTCTAAGGGTCCCAAATGATGATTGGACTATTGGAGAAGATGGAGGCCTTCGGATGAAGGGCAAAATTATCATGCTGAACAATCTACAACTGAAGAGGGAACTTTTTGACGAGGCATATCGTAGCAGGTATACAGTGCATCCAGGCACGAAGAAAATGTATAAGGACCTAAAGAGGCATTTCTGGTGGAGTGGTATGCGTAGAGAGATTGCAGAGTATGTGGCTAAGTGTTTTATCTTCCAGCAAGTTAAGGCAGAACATCAGAGACCTATAGGAATCCTACAGCCTTTACCCATTCCCGAGTATAAGTGTGCAGATATTTTCATGGATTTCATCATAGGGTTGCCTAAATCAAAGAAAGAAAATGATTCTATTTGGGTTGTAGTAGATAGGTTGACGAAGTCGGCACATTTCTTACCTGTGAGGATGACTTATATGGCGGATACATATGCGAGGATTTTCATCCGAGAGATCGTTTGGTTGCATGGAGTCCCGAAGACGATTGTATCAGATCAGGGCTCAGTCTTCACATCTCATTTCTGGAGGACTTTTTAGGATGTTTTTGGCAATCAGTTTCCATTCAGTAGTGTCTTCCACCCTCAGACAAATGGTCAGACAGAGAGAGTAAATCAGGTATTTGAGGATATGCTGCGAGCTTGTGTTATAGATTTTTAGGGTAGCTAGAAAGACCACATCCCATTGATTGAATTTACATATAATAATAGTTATCAAGCTACCATCGGGATGACGTCGTATGAAGCTTTGTACGGGAGGCCTTGCAGATCGCCTATATGTTGGGTAGAGCTAGAGGATAGTCTATTACTTGGTCCGGAGCTAGTTAGGCAGACCACAGAGAAAGTGGCATTGATTAGAGAGTGCATTCTTGCCGCACAGAGTCGGCAAAAGAGTTATGCAAATCATCAGAGACGACCTTTAGAGTTTTAGATCGGGGGCTTAGTTATGTTAAAAGTATCACCGATGAAGGGCGTTCAGCGATTCAGTAGACGGATGGAAGCTTACCCCGAGATATGTTGGTCCCTTCAGGATTATTCAGTGCATTGGAGCTGTTTCTTATAGATTAGACCTTCCAGCATCGATGTTGAATATACACGATGTCTTTCATATTTCGATGCTTAAGAAGCATTTGCACGATGAGGAGCAGCAGAGGGTGATTGATGTACTAGAGATCGAGATTCAGGATGATTTGACTACCATAGAGATTTCGATATGCATTCTTGCTAGAGAAAATAAAAAACTTAGAAATAAAGTCATTCCATTAGTGAAAGTTTAGTGGAACCGGCAAGGAACCGAAGAGATTTCTTGGGAGCGTGAGGAGGATGTACGTCATGACTACCCACACTTGTTTGAACAGGTAAGATGTCGATAATTAAATATGTTGATATACGTAGATAATTGTGATTATATATGTTGTTTAGTCACATTTATATTTAACGCTAGAATGGGTCACTCAACACTTAGCTCTTAATCATTCAGAACATATGGTATATATATGGGGGGGGTTCCTTGTTTAGATTTTTCACCCGACGTACTAGTTCTGTCTAATTAGGGGTTGAGTGAGAGTGCACACATTTTAGATTGTTAAGTTTAAATGTTATGTATGTTCCATATCTGAAGATTAAGGGCATGAGATATGTACGGGAGGGTTTCCTTGTCTAGATTATTCCCTCTTAGTTTTTTTCTTATGTTATTAATCTTTAAGATACGACCATGGAATTTCGAGGACGAAATTCTCTTAGGGGAGATGAATATAAAACCCTAAAAATTTTGAGTAAATGAATGATCAATTGAATAAATATGTGATTAATTATAACGGATGGATATTTTTTTGATAAATATCACTAAATAGTGTATGAGTACA
>NC_033803.1:60468431-60494495 GCF_001876935.1 Asparagus officinalis | reverse complement strand
CTCGACTAGCAGCTATTGAGAAGCAGCTAGCAGATCAGGCTCGACAGGAGACTCTCATTCGGGAGGGGACACCCATTCAAGAGGAGATACCAGAGGAGACACTGATAGATACACCACCACCCTCAGTTGATGATGGAGCTACTGAGTAGGAGGCTTGGCTTTGTCTGGTAGAGAGGTACCTGAAGTTGAAGGCACCAGAGTTTCATGGTTCGACAGATTCTATTGTTACACACAAATGGAAGGAAGATGTAAGCAACATCTTGGACATGCTTAATGTGAATACCATATAGAAGTAGAGGCTAGCAACTTTCAGCCTCAAGGGCGATGCAGGAGGATGGTATCGGCTTTGTTTTACTCTACAGTTTGACGGTTTCGTGGGAGATTTTTGTGTACTTCTTTGACGAGCAGTATGTTTCGGCTGCAGCGAAAGCCAAGAAGGAGTTAGGGTTAGCTCAGTTGGAGCAGGGGGATATGTCTGTGATGGATTTTGAGAGTAAATTCATGTCACTACTTAGATTCATAGGCATGTGGCATACTGAGGAGCGGCAGGCTCAGATGTTCATGACTAGACTTCGCCCAGGTTTACGTCGATATTTAGTATCTCAGAGGTTCCATTCAGTGCGGGAGGTGGCGGATGCTGCCATGGCTCAGGAGACAGACACAATAATTTTCCTTAAGGGCAAGTATGGTAATGTTAAGTCAGGACAATCCGGGGATAAAGGTAAAGGTAAAAGATCTTTTGCAAGCTCAGGAGGACCCCAGCAGCAGGGTAAGGGTCCACATCAGCAGGGTCCGCATAAGAAGGGTCACCAGCAGGATCAGAGGGTGTAGTAGCATCACAGATTTTAGGGGACTTATTTCAAATGCAACAGGTTCGGACACAGAGTAGCAGATTGTCGCATTGCACCCACAACAGGCCAGCAGGGCAAAAATTAGCAGCATCAACAGAACCGTACTCAGGGATGTGGTCAAGACCAGCAGTTGAGAATTAAGGCACCCCCAGTAGTCCCGAGGATTGAGCGACAAGTGCGAGCGATTCAAGAGATCCAGCAAGGACAGATGGTCCCGTACGTTTCAGGCGATACAGTACAGCAGCCTTCGGCTACTAGTAGAGTGTATACAGTTGTCTCTCGCGACCATGGTGCGAGTGGAACTGTGGCGAAACTCCTTTCCAGCACATATCCTTTTTGATTCTGGCGCTTCGCATTCTTTTCTCTCCTATGATTTTATGGTTAGACTTCAACTTGTAGAACAGCCATTAGATATTCTATTATCTGTGTCTACTCCTCTGGGAGGGATGTCTCTTTTAGAGAGTGTTTGTAGGAGATGTATCGTTAGCTTGGACGATTCTAAGTTGGTGATTGATTTGATCGTGTTGTGTATGTCTGACTTCGATGTTATCCTTGGTATGGATTGGTTATCTTCCTACCATGTGAGTATCGACTGTTTTACGAAGACAGTCAGCTTGCAAGCTTGTGATGGATCTCAGTTAGTGGTAGCGACCTCCATAGGCAACCAGTTTGCGGAGTCATTTCTAGCATACGTCGAGGAGGTGATATTACGGGATCGAGGTGCAGATGTGAGGGAGACGCGAGTGGTCACAGAGTACCAGGATGTCTTCCAGAACATACCAGGTTTAACTCCTATGAGAGAGGTCGAGTTTTGCATAGAGTTGTTATCTCAGGGATTCATTCGACGGGGTCATTCTCCATGGAGAGCTCCGATCCTTTTTATGAAAAAGAAGGACGGAAGTATGCAATTATGCATCGATTATCGTGAGTTGAACAAGGTCACTATCCAAAATTGGTATCCATTATCGAGGATCGATAACTTGTTCGACCAGTTGCAGGGAGTGCAATGTTTCTCAAAGATACATCTTCATTCTGGTTATTATCAATTGTGGGTTCGGGAGATGGATATTCCTAAGGTCACCTTTTTGACTCGATATGGGTCTCTCGAGTTTCTTGTCATGGCATTTGGGCTGACCAATGCACCCGCGATATTCATGGGTTTGATGAATCGGGTTTTCTATCCATACTTAGACTGATTCGTGATAGTTTTTATCGATGACATCCTGATTTATTTGAGGTCAGAGGCCGAGCACAAACAGCATTTGCGGTTAGCATTACAGACTTTGCGGGAGCACCGGTTATATGCTAAATTTAGCAAGTGTGAATTCTGGTTATCGGAGATCAGATTTTTGGGTCATGTTATCAGTCGGGAGGGCATTACAGTAGATCCAACTAAAGTAGAGGTCGTTCTTGATTGGGAGCCGTCAAAAACCATCATCGAGATTCGTAGTTTCTTAGGTCTGGCGGTCTATTACAAAAAAATTATTCAGGATTTCTCGAAGATCATGACATCACTTACACGCCTTACTGAGAATGGTGTACAGTTTATTTGGGGCACGGAGTGCCAGGAGGCCTTTGAGATATTGAAGGCTAAATTGACTTTAGTGCTAGTGCTGATTATTTCCAACAGTGATAGGACTTTTTTTTGTCTACATTGATGCATCCTTATCAGGTCTGGGTGGTGTTTTGATGCAGAGCCAGAGAGTTGTGGCCTATATTTCAAGGTAGTTGAGGACTCATGAGCAGAATTATCCCACGCACGATTTGGAACTAGCAGCAGTGGTCTTTACACTGAAGGCGTGGAGACATTATTTGTATAGAGTACAGTTTGAGTTATTCACAAATCACCAGAGCTTAAGATATCTCTTTTCATAGAAAGAACTCAACCAGAGACAGCGACGATGGGTAGAGTTTATTAAGGATTATAAGTTCGCAATACAATACCATCCGGGAAAGGCGAACGTGGTAGCAGACGCGTTGAGCAGGAAACGTCGTCACGGGCTTACAGCTTTGAGGTGTTCATTACATCGAGATCTTTATACCCTCAGCCACTATGATTTTAGGCCAGAGATTGGCGGGAACGGTGTTTTCTTAGGAGCTTTATTAGTACATACATTTTGGAGCGATAGAGTGGTCGGAGCTCAGTTAGAGGATTCGTGGATTCAAACCCGTAAGGGGGATATTTCTAAGGGTCCCAAATGATGATTGGACTATTGGAGAAGATGGAGGCCTTCGGATGAAGGGCAAAATTATCATGCTGAACAATCTACAACTGAAGAGGGAACTTTTTGACGAGGCATATCGTAGCAGGTATACAGTGCATCCAGGCACGAAGAAAATGTATAAGGACCTAAAGAGGCATTTCTGGTGGAGTGGTATGCGTAGAGAGATTGCAGAGTATGTGGCTAAGTGTTTTATCTTCCAGCAAGTTAAGGCAGAACATCAGAGACCTATAGGAATCCTACAGCCTTTACCCATTCCCGAGTATAAGTGTGCAGATATTTTCATGGATTTCATCATAGGGTTGCCTAAATCAAAGAAAGAAAATGATTCTATTTGGGTTGTAGTAGATAGGTTGACGAAGTCGGCACATTTCTTACCTGTGAGGATGACTTATATGGCGGATACATATGCGAGGATTTTCATCCGAGAGATCGTTTGGTTGCATGGAGTCCCGAAGACGATTGTATCAGATCAGGGCTCAGTCTTCACATCTCATTTCTGGAGGACTTTTTAGGATGTTTTTGGCAATCAGTTTCCATTCAGTAGTGTCTTCCACCCTCAGACAAATGGTCAGACAGAGAGAGTAAATCAGGTATTTGAGGATATGCTGCGAGCTTGTGTTATAGATTTTTAGGGTAGCTAGAAAGACCACATCCCATTGATTGAATTTACATATAATAATAGTTATCAAGCTACCATCGGGATGACTTTGTACGGGAGACCTTACAGATCGCCTATATGTTGGGTAGAGCTAGAGGATAGTCTATTACTTGGTCCGGAGCTAGTTAGGCAGACCACAGAGAAAGTGGCATTGATTAGAGAGTGCATTCTTGCCGCACAGAGTCGGCAAAAGAGTTATGCAAATCATCAGAGACGACCTTTAGAGTTTTAGATCGGGGGCTTAGTTATGTTAAAAGTATCACCGATGAAGGGCGTTCAGCGATTCAGTAGACGGATGGAAGCTTACCCCGAGATATGTTGGTCCCTTCAGGATTATTCAGTGCATTGGAGCTGTTTCTTATAGATTAGACCTTCCAGCATCGATGTTGAATATACACGATGTCTTTCATATTTCGATGCTTAAGAAGCATTTGCACGATGAGGAGCAGCAGAGGGTGATTGATGTACTAGAGATCGAGATTCAGGATGATTTGACTACCATAGAGATTTCGATATGCATTCTTGCTAGAGAAAATAAAAAACTTAGAAATAAAGTCATTCCATTAGTGAAAGTTTAGTGGAACCGGCAAGGAACCGAAGAGATTTCTTGGGAGCGTGAGGAGGATGTACGTCATGACTACCCACACTTGTTTGAACAGGTAAGATGTCGTTCCATTAGTGAAAGTTTAGTGGAACCGGCAAGGAACCGAAGAGATTTCTTGGGAGCGTGAGGAGGATGTACGTCATGACTACCCACACTTGTTTGAACAGGTAAGATGTCGATAATTAAATATGTTGATATACGTAGATAATTGTGATTATATATGTTGTTTAGTCACATTTATATTTAACGCTAGAATGGGTCACTCAACACTTAGCTCTTAATCATTCAGAACATATGGTATATATATGGGGGGGGTTCCTTGTTTAGATTTTTCACCCGACGTACTAGTTCTGTCTAATTAGGGGTTGAGTGAGAGTGCACACATTTTAGATTGTTAAGTTTAAATGTTATGTATGTTCCATATCTGAAGATTAAGGGCATGAGATATGTACGGGAGGGTTTCCTTGTCTAGATTATTCCCTCTTAGTTTTTTTCTTATGTTATTAATCTTTAAGATACGACCATGGAATTTCGAGGACGAAATTCTCTTAGGGGAGATGAATATAAAACCCTAAAAATTTTGAGTAAATGAATGATCAATTGAATAAATATGTGATTAATTATAACGGATGGATATTTTTTTGATAAATATCACTAAATAGTGTATGAGTACACTAATAAGTATTTTGAGTATATACAAGTCAGTACATGAGAAAAAACGAGTCGAAACATGCACAATGGCCAAAACCTGAGCACCTGTATTCTTGCAGTCCGGTCGACCACCGCGACCATCGCGGTCGACCGCGAAACCTGTAGATGGTTTTTCCTAGTTTAAGTTGGTTTCGTGTTTTGAGACCCATATTTGTTTTTCTTGATACATATATCATTAATTCACGATATTTTTAGATTCTAATAACCCTAGTAGCCACCAAACACCCTATAAACCCTATTTTGATTTTTGGAGAAGATTGAAGGCTTTTGAACGAAATTTTCGATTGGTTTTTGACTGTTGGATCAAGGATCTTCTTTGGCTTTACCTCATACATGTTTTGCAACAAGTCCTAATCCCTCTCCTAGTTTTAGATTATTTTTAAAAGAGTTTTAATAAGTTTTATAGAGCCTAATCAACTAGCTTATGTATAAAAATCAGATCTTTTGCATTATATGTATAAAGACTAGGTCTTTTCATGTTAAAAAGATTGAGAATGAATTTGCAGAAGTGTTTTAAGATCTAAAAGTGATTTAAAATGTTGTTTATCTAAATTAAGATGATTTGTTCTTCGTTTTGAGTTTTCATACATGATTTAGGGTTTTAAATGTGATCTTTAATGTAAATAATCATGATTTATATGTTGAATTTATTTCCAGATATATTAGACTGTTGTTTAAATGATTTCATGCAAGTTTCATATTGTTCTAAGCAAGATAAATCACAAAAATCATGTCACAAGTTTAAATGATTTCATGCAAGTTTCATATTGTTCTAAGCAAGATAAATCACAAAAATCATGTCACAAATTCAATCTGTGCAGTTACCTAAGTTTCATATTGTTCTAAGCAAGATAAATCACAAAAATCATGTCACAAATTCAATCTGTGCAGTTACCTGTACGTACTATATTTATCACGTCCGGACGATCGTCGCACACCTTGCGGTCGACCGTGCACCAGTCCGAAGCCTAGGAGGCTTCGGGTTGTGGTTCAGTTGACCGCCGCATACTCTGCGGTTAACCGCCGATCTGGCAGTGGCCTGTGCATGTTCTTTTACCTCTGTTTTGATTTTCAAGAGAATTTCTCGATCTCGTACTGATATATTATGATGCTTAAGAGTTGTTTAGCACCTGAGATGTTGGTGAACATCAGATATGGGCACGTACACCGAGATATATGCACGTACACTTAGTTTATGTTGTTTTGACTCATATGTTTTTTAAGATAGTCGATATCGGTTGAGTTGATGAAAGAGAATTAATATATAATAAAGTATTGCTCATCAGTTATGGATGCTCAGTGTGGGGGTTTATCCCGAATGAGACTTCGGATGTACCATACTAGGAGTATTTGGTTGTGTTCCCGTAACGAGACTTCGGTTAGACCAAATACTCGAAAGTGATCGGTGTATGTTTATCCAGTTTAGGCTGATATGACTATTTACCGTTGTACGATCATTTGAAAGCATATTCGGAAATAGAGAGATAAAAAAAAATCTATTTGTCATAAGGACGATTGAGTAAGAAGGTTGTATCAGATGTCTGCATAGTATCGTGTGAGCCTTACAAAAGTATTGTTACTTCATAAAACCTTTTGCTGTAGAGCGATTGAGTAGGAATCTTTTAAGAATATCGTTTTTGTACGTAGAGATGCATACAATTATAGTTTTACTCCCATTTTATAATACCCGTGAGTAGGGTATATCCTTTGATATATGGCATACATGATATGGTCCAAGGTAAATATGAGTTAGGGTTTTTTCTTTTGTCTTTTTACGCCAACTACCCGAGGGTAGTTCGAGATGAGACATTGGTTCTGTATAGTTAAAAAATTTGGAGTATTTTTGTTTTGTTTGTTGTCTTCATTCATAGAGTTGGAATTGGTATTTAGAGATTTACAATTTGAGACATGGTATATACATGAGAGTTTCTTTGTTTGGATTATTTCGCTCGACGTACTAATTCTCGTATTGTGGATTTCTAAATACCAATCTCTAGTTAGAGTTATATGAATGATTTTATATTTATATGTACTAACTCTATTTTCTTATTTCACCCCTACCGCTTCCCCTTGGGAGCAATGGAGATGATCTCGGTAGCGCTTTGACGCTCGTTGTTTTCCCCCCTTTCAGGCAGCAAGGTCGGCGTACGAAGAGTCGCATGTTGATAAGATTGCATCTTAAATTCCATTTAGATATTATTATATTTATCGTTATTTCAGAACTCCACATTTAGTTGTTTATTTTTAGACTTTAGACTTGTATTTTTTCTTGTAGAGGTTGAGTGCCTTAGTGAGGTTTTATTTGACTCATTGTGTTGAGATTTTTAGATTCAGAGATATTTTCATTCTATTTCAGTTGGGCTTATTTATGGATATATTTCTTCTGTGCATATTTGATTTCGTACTATTTCCATTATTTGCATGTCTCGTACCTTCATCTATTTGTTGATTCCACTAGAGAGATAGCGATTGTGATGGTGAAATATGTTATAGCATGGTGTTTGGTGCTAGACAGGTTTGACAAATCTAGATTTTACCTTGGACTATAGCCTTGCGTGAACTCCGGGGCGTCACACGCCAGGTAAGCACGACGACGACAAGGAGGATACGAGTACAGTTGTGCAGGATCAGGGACCGACGACTCAGGTTCAGGATTCTATTACGGTTCAAAAATAGAGGAGAGACATACGGATGCCAGCTCAGTATACCAACACTCTGGTGGAGAGTATCAATAAGTTGGTGCCTACTACATTCAGAGAGGCCGAGCATAGTTAGGAGGCTGATTCGTGGCAAGTGGCTATGCAGGAGGAGATGGAGTCTCTTCACAAGAATGATACGTGAGAGCTTGTTGAGCTTCCAAAGGAGCGGAAGGCGATTGGTTACAAATGGGTATACACGAAGAATGAGGGCATTGAGGCACTCCAATGAGGTTCAAGGCTAGGTTGGTTGTGAAGGGCTATGCACAGGAGAAATGTATTGATTATAATGAGGTTTTCCCTCTAGTAGTGAAGCACTCTTCGATTCGGATTTTACTAGCTTTGGTGGCACAGTATGAATTGAAGTTAGATCGGTTGGATGTGAAGACGGTATTTTTTCATGGTGATCTTGATGAAGAAATATATATGACTCAGCCATTGGAATTCCAAGCTATAGGGAAGGAAAACCTGGTTTGCAGGTTGAAGAAATCGCTATACGGTTTGAAGCAGTCTCCTCGACAGTGGTATAGGTGATTTGATGGTTTTATGATTGGTCATTCATATACTCGGAGCCAGTTTGATCCTTGCATGTATTTTCGCAAGTTAAAAGGAGGTGCGTACATCTATTTATTACTCTATGTTGATGACATGTTGGTTACTTCTATTTGCAGGTCTTCTATAGATGAGTTGAAGGCACAGCTTTCAAAAGAGTTTGAGATGAAGGATTTGGGTGAGGCTAAGCATATTTTAGGGATGAAGATCGGTAGAGACAAAGAGAAGGATAGAATTTGTTTGACACAGGTGGCTTATTTAAAGAAGGTTCTACAGTGATTTCATGTTAGCATGGATACGAAGCCAGTTAGTGTACCTTTGGGAGCCCATTTGAAGCTTTCAGCTGACCTTTCACAGAAGATAGTTGAAGATCGAGAGTTGATGTCGAAGACTCTATATGCGAGCACGGTTGGGAGCTTGATGTACGCGATGGTATGTACGAGGTCAGATTTGTCACAGGCGGTGAGCATGGTTTCGAGATACATGCACGATCCAGGAGTGGGTCATTGGGATACCGTGAAATGGATTTTGAAGTACATTCGAGGTACGATCAATGTTGGTTTGGTTTATGAATGGGACACTACAGGTGGGCAGTTGTGTATTGGCTATGTTGATTCGGATTATGCCGGGGATTTGGATAAGCGCCGGTCTATGACGGGGTATGTGTTCACTTTGACCCATACGCCGGTGTATTGGAGATGCGCCTTACAGTCTACGGTGGCTTTGTCGACGATGGAGGCAGAGTATATGGCGATTATGGAGGCTGTGAAGGAGACTATTTGGCTTTGAGGATTATTAGAGGAACTAGGTATATCGTAGCGGTTCGTCACTATTCATTATGATAGTATGAGTGCTATCTATTTGGCGAAGAATCAGGTTTTTCATGCAAGGACGAAGCACATTGATGTTCATTATCACTTCGTTCAGGATGTTCTTGAAGATGGCAATGTGGAGATTGTGAAGGTCCATACGAAGGATAATCTGACGGATATGCTCACTAAGGTGGTTCCGAGCAACAAGTTTTATTATTGTCGAAACTTGTTGCACATTCATGATTGTTGAGGCCATTGACGGTCATTTGGATGAACTACGGACGACTTGATCCCTTGGGAAAGGGGGTACGTAAGCAACCATATTGGTGCAGCCGATTTTGGAGAGACGACGCATTGGTGCTCTTTGTTTGGTGTCGGCTTAGTTTTGGGAAAACTTCACCAAGGTGGAGAATTGAAGAGTATACAGAAAAATGGCAGAAAATAGGTTTGGACTTCCAGCGGATGACCGCGAGTGGCGCGACGGTCGACCGCAAACGTGCATGCAAGCTGGAAAAGTCTCTGGACTTTTTGCGGTCGATCGCCAGTGGCGCGACGGTCGACCGGCCAAACCCTGTAGTGATATTGAGTTTCTGTCGTTGGATCCGGTCGACCTCACGTGGCTCTGCGGTCGACCGCGAGTCGGGCTGGGCTTGGACTTTGGTATCCTGTTCGCTTTGGGATTGTGTTTTGATATATAATCAAACACGTTTTTTCTAGGGTTTCTAACAGAGATTTTAGATTGTACTGAGCATATTTAGAGGGAGAACTTGTGAGCAAGTTGAGAGATTTGGTTTAGGGTTTATTTGAGTAATTTTGTGAGATTGTAACCATTTGTACTCTCATTGATTTAGTGGAATATTCTCATCCTCTCCCCGTGGACGTAGGCAAATTGCCGAACCACGTATATCTCTGTGTTTGGTTTGATTTGTCATATTTGGATTAAATTATGCTCGTGTGTGGTTGGTTCTCTTCTCCCGTGATCACAGATTCGTTCGGTGTGCGAGCACGCTTCCGCATAGGCGCGCAACAATAGCAACCTATGACAAAATAATATCACACACCAAATTACTAGAATAAACAAAATGGATATACAAATAATTTGATCGGGGTATTTGAGTGTAGGAGTGATTTTAGATGTAAGCATGTTTAAACATAAATAAGGTAAAACTTTGAGTTCATATACACATTGCAATCAAACATCCTCCCACACCCTTTAAAAAAAAAACATCCTCCTACACCTCGTTCTGAACTTAAATTATCTATCCCAATAAAAATTTCTTATTTTAAATTAAGGTGTCGGGCCTCTCAGATGTCTATAGGACAAAATTTCAAAACAGACCCTTTTGCGATTTTATTTCCAAAAAACGACCTCAACCAACCTGGTTTCAGCCTTAGGGCTGAAACCAGGTCGGTTTTTACAAAAAAAGTTTCGAAACTTCACGGGAGTTGAACTCCCGTGAAGTTTAGCAATCATTTAATTAATCTGCTAAACTTCACGGGAGTTCAACTCCCGTGAAGTTCCACAACTTAATTTTTTTTAACTAAGAAACTTCACGGGAGTTCTACTCCCGTGAAGTTTAGCAGCTATTTAATTAAGATGTTAAACTTCACGGGAGTTGAACTCCCATGAAGTTTCGGAACTTTTTTTGTAAAAACCGACCTGGTTTCAGCGCTGAGGCTGAAACCAGGTCGGTTTTTACAAATAAAGAGGAAATGGGTTGTTTTTTGGGAATAAAATCGCAAATGGGATGGTTTTGAAAATTTGTCCGATGTCTATATGCATGAAACTCGAACAAAGTACCACGATCAATTGCTACGCAAAACTATTATGTTAGCACGGCTACATATCCATGTATATTTAACTAATGAGGTTTCTAAATGAGTAGGGGTGGGCGTGGGTGGGGCCGGTTCAAGCACGTGATCCGACCTGTCGGGTTTAAGGCCGAGCTGGGCCTGATCCAGGCCCAACGGGTCAGAGTGGACCGGGTCTATTTTTCTGATCCTAGATCTGGGACTGGACTTAGTCTGGCCCACGACTCGCCTAGGTGCGGGCTAGGTCTGACCCGGCCTGCGGCCCGCAGGTCATGGGCCGGCTCATGAGTTTTTCATCCAAATTTTTTTCTACATTTTATTTATTTTTAATTATATTAAACTTGTATTTAAAATTATAAAATTATTTCTAATTTATTTTTTAGTAATTTGAACTTGCATTGAACTATTTATAAACTAGTATTAATTTTTTTAATCTATCTAGCTAGAAAACAACGAGCTTAAAGATCGTTGTTTTATTTCTCAATGGATTAAAAGGCCCACGAGTCGAATACATATGATATTTGAACTTTGTTGGCAGCTAATTTCAGACCCAAAACGCTAAAGGAACATCTAGTTGCAGACCCAAAGAACTAAAAAAATAACTAGCCCAACCAAAAAATATATCATGGGTCAGGGCAGGTGGGCCGTGGGTCAGGCCTACTTTTCTAATCATGGGTCTAGGGCTTGACTCGGCCCGGCTCGTGACCTGTGTATATCATAGGTCTCGTCAGACAAGGCCCAATAAGGGCCGGATCGGATCGTGACCCATGATGGGCTGAGTCAGGCAGCCTACGGGTA
The DNA here is from genome assembly GCF_001876935.1 of Asparagus officinalis. NCBI lineage: Eukaryota > Viridiplantae > Streptophyta > Magnoliopsida > Asparagales > Asparagaceae > Asparagus > Asparagus officinalis. The sequence continues at coordinate 60,482,776 of NC_033803.1, read as the reverse complement.
GACCCGGCCCACGCCCAATCCCATAAATGAGTGTAAATTTTAACAGAACACCCTCAAAGAAAAAGTGATTTATACCCTTCATGGGCAATTGAGATTAGTACAAAAACTCCCATATATCTACAGTGCAAATCACTATATTCATGTTAGGATAATTGTGATAGGATCCTTTGCTTCTAAACATTAAAAAAAGGGGGTAAAAAAATGCAGTGACCATAGATAACCAATGTTTAGAGATTCCCACACATGAACGTTTTCTTACAGTTGGAAGGGGAATTTTTTTTTAAGTTCAACGAAGACATGCAAAAATCTACAGTCTTAACTAGTGCCCAACCCAATACACCCCAAATTTTGTAAATCTTCTTTTCTTCTAGTCTGACTTTTTTGCTTTTTATCATAAAAGAAAATTAATCCTCTTAACAAGAAGTTTTACAAATGGTAATCTTTCTTACCTCGTCACCGAATAAACACAGATCTATATGATTTGTTTGTGGGGCAAAGATCTATATGATTTGTTTGTGGGGCTCAAAAAGACTTAATAATACAAAACACGTACCTAAACATTTGTTAAATATGCTAACACTTTATTATGAACCAAATTTTTATTCCTTGGGCCACTTGGGAACAACAACACGTTGGCATTATTGTAGCTAATAATGGCCCGGAACAACCTTTTGTAGTCCTTTAGCTCTCTCTCTCTCCTTTTCCTTTCCCTTTCCCTTTCCCTTTCCCTTCCTTTTTTTTCTCGGGGGGAAAAGTTTGGTTTCATAATATTGGCTTGATAGAGAAGATATTAATTTAAATATCACATGGTTTATATTGAAAAAAGGGTAAATTGCACTTAAATGACTTAAAGTTCCATGTTTTTTCACTTATATGATCTGACTTATAAAATGTATCAGTTAAATGACCTATTGTATTTTCCATCCAAAAAGATGATGCCGTTGAAAATTAGGGAGTTTAGAACAAAGTACCCAGAGCCGGCTCTGGAGGAGTGCAGCCTATTCGCCCGCACAGGGCCCCGAATTTCTGGGGGCCCAAATTATATATATATAATATATATATATATAATATATATATATATTATATATATAATATAATATATATATATATATATATATATATAATTAGGGAGAGCAAATATGGACCCTACATTTCACAAACCCCTTAATCTCAACCGTCCATATCAAAATCCTCCTTCAAAAACAACCAATCTTCACAAATCAGATCTGGCCCGCACCTCTCATCCCCTCCTCTCTGGGCTCTCTCCTCCAGACTCCAGTCCTCCGCTGCTCCGCACCGCAGTCGCCAGTCAGCGTCCGCCCGTCGGCCGGAGGCCCCGAAATTCTGCAGACCTCGGGATTCGCCGTAGCCGCCCCCGCTGAGCTCGAATCGGAGCTCCGAGCTCGCCGTCGCTGCCCCCGCTGGCCGCTGTCGAGCTCGCCAGGCTCCATAGTCAACTCTAGTCTCCAGCAATTCCTCGGAATCAGAATCTCAGATTAAGATGTAAGATTTGGGTCTATTTTTGGGGATTACTTAGGGTTTTTGTTGTTTGAGGAGCTGTTCATTTGATGCTTTTGTTTGATTTTTTTTGTTCAGTTGTTGTTGTAAAGGCTTTGGATAAGATTCGTTACTTGACGGATAAGAGCAAGGTCGATTCTCAGCCGGAGCTGTTCATCAGGTTGTATTGTTCCGAATCTTGACTTCTTTCAATTTGATTGTAATCAGTAATACTTTATTATAGAAATGCCTCCAAGAAAATATCCTTCTGGATATGATAAATGTAAGAAAAAAAAAATTGAACAATTTATCCAAACTCAAGTGGATCGCTTGATAAATTTATTGTTAGAGAAACACAAGATTTAGTTAAAAATTCAATTGAAAATGATAATATTAATTATTTGTGCTTGAATGAGTATGAGAATGAAAATGTGTTTACTTTTCGCACAGGGCCCCTAAAATCTCAGAACCGGCCCTGAAAGTACCCCTATTAATTTTTTAACCCACCCTCACTAAAACACTTAACAATGGTGAAAAGAAAACCCCCAATTCCTCCAACTTCTCCAAATTACCGCAGTCTAGAGAGGGGAGTGGGGGAAGTGGAAATCGTCACATGCAAGGTAATTACTCCCTCTCACTGTTTTCTGCTCGACTGCATGTTGGAATTTTGCAGATTAATTAGTTGCATTGTGGATTCTGGGTAGTTGAATGTGGGTTTTTATATGAATGTGTTTGATTGTGGGCCCCATTGTTGTTGATTATGGTTTTTTGAAATGGATGGAGGAGATCTATTTCACTTGAAAAATGCCTCAGGAACCCAAAAATAGGGGACCCTGAGTGGGACAGGTGAGGTGTCGCCTCCCTGTCCCGTGATGCACTGTTCATGAACAGTGCATCATGGGACAGGGAGCGCCTCCCTGTCCCGTGATGCACTGTTCATGAACAGTGCATCATGGGACAGGGAGGCGACACCTCACCTGTCCCACTCAGGGTCCTCTATTTTTGGGTCACTGTAGCAGCACTCATTTCGCTTTGGGTTTACTGTAAAAAATTCAATCTTTGCTTGATTCTCGGGATTTGATGTTAATAATTCGATCTCCTCGTCAACTCTCGCAGTGCTTGAAGCTGAACTTGAAGCTCGTGAGCTTGACTTCACGACTCCCTATATTGGTTTGAGGAGAGGCAATGTAGATTTGTTAGTTTTAGCCTTTAGGTCTAGTTTTCAATAGGGTTTTGCTATTTGTCATGCCGGGTGGGCACACAGCCCATCTCGCGTGACAAATAGCATTTTCATTTTCAATAAGATGATGATTATAACATTCCTGTTGTGGCACGTGAGATGGGTTGCGCGCCCATCTTGCGTGCCAAATGGCATTTTCCATATAAATAAGAGGACAGTAGGATATAATTAAATGACATATAAAGGGTATTAAATAAACTCATTGTGTCACATGACCTCTCATAGGGGAATATCCCCAACATATTCTAACAGAAATTTAATGTTCTATTCTCCAAATCATTTAGGTGAAATTTTTTAAAACTATGAGTCATTTGATACGTTTTACAAGTGAGGTCATATAGTGAAAATACCATTACTTTAGGTCATTTAAGTGCAATTTACTTAGAAAAATTATACTTCACAATTAGGGGTGGGCGTGGGCTGGGTGGTTCAGGCCCGTGATCCAGCCCACCGGGTTCAACGTTGGGCCGAGTCTAACACAGGCCCGCTCGGTCATAGCGGATCAGGCATATTTCTCTAATTCCGAATTATAGATTGGATCCGACACGGCCCACGACCCGTCTAGGGACATGCCAGATGGGGTCCAGCCCACGACTCACGAGTCGTGGGATGACTCACGAGTCGTGGGATGGTTCATGAGTATTTTAACATATTTTTAATTTTTAATTGCTAAACTATATTAGCTTTGTATTAGTATCTATCAAATTATTTTTTCTATTTTACTCTTTATTTAAAATGATACATACACACACATTGTAAAGAGATAAACATCACACACACAAAATCACAAACACAAAAATATATGTGGTTCGGACTTTGAAGAAAGACCTACGTTCACGGAAAGTTTAAAGTCAAATTACAAATATAAGAGAAAAAAATGTTAACTAAATACTAAAAACTAATAATTAAAATTATGGGTCGGGTCAGGTTAGCCCAGGTTAGATCAGGCCAGTTCTATGGTGGGTTGGGTCAAGGTGGTTCAGACCTATTTCTCTAGTTTCGGGTCTAGAGCTGGACCCAACCCGGTCCGTGACCTACATATATCATGAGTCAGATCGGGCTCGGCCTACTATAGACCAAGCTAGATCGTGACCCACGACGAGCTAGGTCGGATCAGCCCGCGAGTCAACCCGGCCGACGCCCAACTCTATTCACAATAAATAAATTATCTGGATCTGAACGACTAGACAATTGATGGTCCAAGCTTCAAGAATTGTCTATCTTCATATTAATGCATAACAAGAAAGTATTAATTATGTTTAATACATCTATTTTTCTTTGGGGTTTTAAAGAAAAGGACCCTGCAAGTACAAAGCAGCCAAGTGGTCCAAGCTTCAAGAATTGTCTATCTTCATATTAATGCATAACAAGAAAGTTATTATGTTTAATACATCTATTTTTCTTTGGGGTTTTAAAGAAAAGGACCCTACAAGTACAAAGCAGCCAAGTTGTTTATAAGAGCCATTCAAGATACATTATCTGCTACTATATACTTGGAGAATCTAAAAAATTACTGTTTATACTACAGTAAATTATACGTTAAATATTATAACAAAAATCGAAGTATTGTTCATAATGTAGTGTTTATTGTAGCATAAACAGTAAACCAAATATACCCCCCTATATAGGGCTGGGCATATTCGATTCGGTTCGGTTTTATGCCCAATCCGCATCCAATCCGAATTTTTCGGATTCTCAAAACTCTCATCCATATCCAGATTTTTTTCCCTTCATTCGAATATTCAGCCCAACCGAAATTCGGTTCGGTTCGGTTCGGTTTCAGTTTTGAATTTGCAAAGAGTTCTATCCAAAGACTTCTGTTGTGAATTTGCAAGCTGGGCATTGTCCTCATGATGAGGTTCATGAGCTCGCCAACAAAGCTTTATTAGACTGGTTATCATCTTTAGAATAAAGTTTTGAGTTGATATAATTACGCAGAGAACTGATGTTTTAAAGATGTTGTCCATATAATACATCATGCTTATCTCTTGTAAGTATCATGTACATAACACATTTTGTGATTGATTTGAATCTTATGTAATTCTCAAGATCTATTCTGCGAAAATTTTTAACTAAAGTTTAAGTTTATTTAATTACACGGGGGAGTGATGTTTTGTATGATATTGTTCATATAATGTAGCTTATGCATCTTTTGTAAGTGCATCATGTGCATAACAAATTGTCTGAATTGATTTGAATCTTTACTTAGTTCTCAAGGATATTTTTCTGTGATATTGTTGTACTCATTGCTTGAAATTGCTCCTTGCGCCGTTTGAATCTATTGGATGATAACAGAAAAAGTTTTGAGGTATAAGTTTAGTCTCTAAACCGCCCAACAGAATTCGGGTCGATTTTTTTTGGGCGGTTTAGGGGTTCAAACCGGATCCAAACCGATTTAATTCGATTCGGATGGTTTAGAGACTTCTTCTCATCCATTTAATTCGGTTCGGTTAACCGGTCTGTTTTTTTGGACGGTTTTTTCGGTTGAACCGGTTTTTTTCGGTTTTTGCTCACCCCTACCCCTATATGTGAAGTTACTATTTATGTTATAGTATCTTACTGTATTATAAACAATAAAACAAATCAAATGTATTAAAACTAAAATCATTCTTTAGATAAGAGGAGTAGATATTATTTTTAAATTAAATGTATTAAAACTTAATCCTTTTTTAAGGGGTTGTTTGGTTCATTTCAATAAAATTATGGAAATGGATTTCATTTTAAAAAATTTTAGGATATCTAAGAAATTCAAAATTTGTGTTTGATATGTAATGATAAAGTTAAGAATAGGAAAGCATATTCAAAACTCAAGTTTGTTTCATTTCCAAATAATAAGAAGAGTTGTGAAAAGAAATAATGAGTTGTCAGCGGGTTGTCAACTTTCTAGCCTATTTCCTAACCAAAAGATAGGAAATAAGCTGTCCAAAAATAGTCACTGCTTAGAGGCTTTTTAATAAACCTTTTCTTGAAAAAAAATTCAAACAAACCCAACTTTTAGAATCCTAAAATGGCAAAAAACCTACTTTTTTTTGTTCCAAATCCTTAAAAAACACATTGTTTCCAATAATTTAGAGTGAACCAAACTAGCTCTAAGTATTAAGTGATATCTAATTTTAAGCATACAATAATTAAATTAAATATATTAAAACTAAAAGAGAAGTAAATTCAAAATAAAATGTCAAAAAAATAAAGAGCCGTATTTTGCCCGAAATGCACAATAGTAGAACATTAATAGGAGAATCAATCACTTAATAGGTTCTACCAAATCAGCCTACAATCGCATCTCTCTTTTTTTATTACCAAAACGCCAGCCAATACATGGCCGTCATATAGAAGGGCCCTCACCCTTTGCTCCTTGTCCTCCATCAATCCCCAAAATGGAGTGACCCTGTCGTTTGCCTCCTTCCCCTTTCCAGCTTTTCTTGGTAATATATCACGTCTTCATGGCTTTTTGACTCAAGATTTGTCTGCAAGCAGAAATAAAAAATGCTTCAAAGATTTGGAGCTAGATCAGCTGGCTATAAACAAATAATAATCTTTTAATTAAAGGGATATTTATCATCCCCCCTGGTTCTCAGCATTCTCAGCAGTAGTACGTTGTAAGAAGATCTTGTAATTTCCACAGAAACAAGGACGAACACTGATAGCATGTGCTCTACACAGCAAGGGGGTTCCTTCTCATATACATCCCTCCAAGGAACAACTCACAAGCACATGCACATGCACATGAAAGAATATCCCATACTAATACGAACATGCACATGAAATATAGATTGACCAGATACATTGCTGTCCAGAATGCAAATGTAGTAGTAACACATGGTTGCCAATGTAATAATAATTTAAGATAAAATAAGTTCACCTCTTCATACAGTCTACAATTTCCCAGAATTACGAGGATGATATTAACAACCATTGCGTGTTTTTCACTTTGTACATAAGCATCTGGCGAAGCGGAGTTTACCCTGTAAATTTCCAACAATAACAGCTCCTATGTCAAAGGAGGATTCAGTCACAGCATATCAACAAGAAACAATTTTCTTTTGTATAAATCAGTCAAAATCCAAAGTGCTAAAAAGGACTGGACATTAGCATTACCGTTGGATCACGAATCTATAACCTCTGAAAGGGACTTACTGCAATCCCACTTCGTTAACATAAACATTGTCATTTGGATTACCAGACACATAGGCTTGACTTTAAGATGATATCACAGCAATCCAGATTCAAATTATTTCCACCATTCTAGGTATTTCAAAACACATTTAAACTACATAACTTACAAGACCAACAAAAAGAATGCTTAAATTGAGAGGTCATGTTCAACTACATGATTATAACTCTCAACTTTCACCACAACTTCTGAGTTTTTTTGTATGATGGAAGGGACTTTAAGACATAGGAATACAATAATATCTTGGATAAGCTTACTAATTCAATAACAACTGATATAGAAGGATATTAGTAGTAATGTAGTACTAACTTTCTTCCTTTCAAGTCTCAAATCTTACTATTTTGTGTCAACTTTCATCTGGCTTCCAAATGATTGCATTGCAAGGCATCATACATTGTGAATACTAGCATTGGAAATAAATAAGCAGTACATAAGATGATACTGAAAGCTTCACAATCAAACTACGTGAAATAGGATAGAACTATAGAAGACCGCAAATACCTTGACAATTCAACAAAACAATTCACAAGGAGTGACGACTGTCAAACAGAAACACAAAACCATGACACGAGTAAGGAACACCTACACGTTGCAGCATTTGTTCACAAGGGACCCAAAATTACGGCAGACTTAGCAGGAACGCTACAATAAGAAATGTGGAGTGTGATAGAAACAATATAGATGAACACTGGATAAAAATTAATTTTTTTAGTAACACCAGAAAAACTTTTATAAGCAGGCATGAAAAGATTGTGAGGTAAATATAATTCTAAAATTGAGAAGTACCCGTGACACATACACATACATTTACCCGTGTCCTATATCCATTGAAACAGAGGATGATTGCTTCTCTTTAATCTCATAAACCATTGGCAAACAAATAAAATAATAATGCAAGGATTATTATCCCTTAATGCTGAAAAGGCCTATTCATGGTTCTGCAACCAAGATTGAGAATTGATTTTCTAGAATCTACATTAGTTGATTTTCTCAGCCTGCTGCTCTGGAAATAGAACATACAGTTAATATAAAAGGTGCAGCCAACAGTGCGGTTATTCTATGCCATGTTAATTTCATAAAGAGGAGCCTCAATGCAACCATTGCTTACAAGTAGGTATGCCAACACAAGATTTATTTTATTACAATTCAGTGGGTTGTGCTCTAGTGTTTGTTGTCTTCCCTGGTTTCTAAATACAGTGCAAAGTGAGGGTAGCAACAATTGTGCAGATCATGTAAAATTACATTAAGATCGGAGACATCACAAGCAGCTAAAAAGGTTATGGAAATCAGTGTGATCCTAGTTGGAGCTCAATGTATTTACTCGACCATATGGGTTCATAACAGTTTAGCAAAATCATTGGCATAACTAATCAGCTGACTTATAACTAATACCAGTACAATATAATAATAAAGTAAAAATAATTGCAGGCTTGAAGTGGGTTAGGCACAGAAAAAATTAACTCTTGGAAGAAACCTAAGTTACAAAAGGAAAAGCAACTTTGATACTAATGAAAAGATATTCCTGGGTTAGTAAGAAATTAAAATAAAAGGAAAAATCAGACTTCAATACATAACAATAAAATTCTCCACAATTCTTGTGTTGTGTTTGGCTTTTCAACAGGCCCACTGCTTCAGATGTAACCAGCAAGTTTTTTGTCCAGAAAGCAGATGCAAATTCTGAATATACATCATAAAATCAACTAGCAAAAGATGAAAGCCGTAGAGAACACATTATTCAAAAGAGAACACATTATTCAAAAGAAAACATACAGCAGCAGCACTGCACACGAACTAGGAAACAAAAGCAAAATTTCAACCATATAAAAGAAAGTCATTATGCAAGGGGATCTAACATAAAATAAATCTCGCAAGTCCTTCACATGGCTCAACTATTATTATTAATGCTTCAAAAAAACCCATATATATCAACCGTCAATCTAGCCCTCATCTCACTCTGTGGACCAGATTTGGATCTTGTAGACAGCGAGTGAAAGAAAGAGGAACCTTTGGCTTATTTTAAGGAGGGAGAAGATGAACTTTTTGGTAGGTTTTTTCCCCTCTTATGGACATTTAAGAAGAATACATAATAGGGATGTCAAGTCACTCTTACAATGTTAACAACTGATGAATAGGCTAATGATCTGAGATATGATTATGTGACTTGGTTGTTAAGATGACACACAGAAATAAGTGGGGGAAATTTTGAAATACCGAATATTGTGGAATAGACATTTGAGACCTTATCCAATCTTAAGCAATATTAAATATTTATTTTATACTTCACAGGAAAAATGTTTAAAACAGTAGACGACGACGACAAAAAAAAGGAAGAAGCAAAGTAGACAACAAATTTTAAATTACTGATATTTATCTACTGATTAATTTTCCTTCTGGTGTCACTAGGTAGCACTGTTTTAAATATCGGCCGATAATCGATATTATCGGCCGAGTTATCGGATTTGGGAGCTCTCCGCTAGGATAAATTGGATTTTTAATCGGTTATCGTTTTTGTAGGTTTATCGGCGATTTATCGGCGTTATCGGCACTTATCGGCCGATAAATAAGAATTTTTATCGAAATTATCGGGATTATCAGCCCATTTTGACTAACATTATATTTTTTCAAGGCTATGATGCAAGTTTCGCTTTCTACAATTTGTTAGTGATTCTAAACATGATGATTTATATTTTGGTATGTTTATATTTCATTAAGCATGATTAGATTATATTTTTTAATTGTTATATTATATTATACACATCATCCAGTATATCACTCCGATAAATACTACTTATCCCCGATATATCCCCGATTTCCGCTATCCGATAAGGATTTTGACCGTCCAATAAATCCCCGATAACCGATATTTAAAACCTTGCTAGGTAGTACTTAGCAGTCCTTCTGTCTACTGGATAAATAAGCACATACTACTTTTTCTGAAGTATGTCACAAAAAGTAACAGATGTGAACAACATACCGATCACTTGTCCAAACAATACATAAAAGTCAACATTATCCATAAGAAGAATGAATTTAACTAAAAGAATAGCCTGCTTTGACAAAATGATAAAATCAACAAATGGAGATATATAAAGAGGACACAGTATAATCACGAAGCAGATTAGTTAGCGAAAAGACACCATTCATACATAGAAAGTAAAACAACAACAATCATGCATAAGAAAACCTAAGCATAATCTGATAGAAAGAAAACAAAAAATTGCTACATTAAACTAAGAAAATGATGAATTGTAATAAACACCAAAAAAGTTGCTTCTTTCAGCTGGGAAGATAACTAGACAACGAGGGGTGTATATAACTCACTTGCACGAGTAATCCCCCAGCACAATCTGAAAGAGGGGAAGAAAAATTATTGACGCAAAAGTTCAACTTCAACATCCTGAGCAAGAAATTAAGCTTCAATACTAACTTCCTCTGGCTGTGTTTCCTCCTCTTCTATTTCCCTCACCGCTGCCACAAGACTACGGGTAGCCCCCTTAAGATACATCCCACTCTCTTTCATCTCCTCCAAGAGATTCTCCGCTGAACGCCAATCCAAAGCCTTGAGGCACAATGACTGTATCATTTTATTATACTCATCAGCATTCGGTTGTACTCCATTTACCTTCATCTCTTTCATAATTTCAAGTGCCTTGTCAAACTCCTCCATTTTACAATATCCCCGAGTAAGAACATGGTAAGTAGCAGGGCTCAGCTTACCATGCCTTTTCTTGGCTTCACAGAATATCCTATATGCCTCATCCATCAAACCCCCCTTTGCATATCCACTCATAACCACAGTATACGTATAAACATCCGGCCTTAGTCCTCTGCTCTCCATCACTTTCATCAAAGCTAATGCATCCTCCAACTCACCTCCTTTAGAGAGTGCATTAATAACATAGTTGAAAGAAGCATTCCCCGGTGCCGGGCCTGATTCAACCATTTTCAGTAGCAAACTTTTTGCCTCCAGGGTTTTCTTAACCCTACACAATGATTTAACAACAGCACCATAAGTCTTATTTGCATACTTAAATGACCCCTTTGGATAGTCTTCGAGTAACTCGAATGCTAAAGAAACAGTTCCATCGTTTCGAGCCAGTCCACAGATTAAGAAATCCAAGCTAGACCTTGGAGGAGATAGATTCTTCTCCTTTGCCATTAAATAGACCAAATGGGCCTCTTTCGCCTTCTTTCCTTTGCAAAAGAAGGTGATAATCTCTCCGATCTTCTCTCTGTTGGGTAGGTTTCCACAACTAAGCATTTTCTCACAAACAGACCATGCACTGTCAAACATCGATCTCTTGCCAAGAGCTTGGATGGTGTAGTAATAACTATCCGCATCATGACTACAACCAAACTCATTAAACTTGTTAAAGACCTCAAAACCAGCCTTAGCCTTACCCAATTGCCAAAAAATCGATATCAGCTCATTCAACATCTCAGTACTCAAAACCCCAATCTCCTTGCCCAGCTCCTTAACCAAATCCCACAACATGTAAGCTTCCTTCTTACCAAGCTCAGGTGAACTCTTCACAGAAAGAACAAGAAGCTCCATGGCCCTCGAAGTCTTCACAGATTCCTCCATCTCTAAAGCCCGTTTATAGAATCCAATCAAATTCTTGCCGCCGACTCCATCCGAAGCCTCGATCACTTTAACCACAAATTCCTCGCTCAAAGTCGGCTCCAACTTATCCAAGCTCGATTCAATCGCCTCTTCTTCACCACCCTTTAGAATAGAAACAACGCTCTTGATCAACTCGGGAGAGATCTCAGCAGTCGCAACCTGAGCTCCATCTCCATCTCCTTCTACTTCCAGCGGAGAAGAATCGGCCGGTTCTTGGGTAATTTCTCCAAAGGCGGCGCCTTTATCATCGTGATCTTCCAAATCCCAAGGCGGTGTCCCATTGGAACCCTCGGGTTCTTCGGGAGTCCAGGATGAGGCCTCTCCGGGATCGGGGGCTTCGTCGCTAGGGCTTGAGGCGTCGTGCTGAGAGGAGAAGAAGCTAGGGTTTCGGATGAGACGAGAGGGGAGGAGATGGGGGCGGGGGATTGGGCTTAGCGCTAGGGTTTTGCGAGGTGCCTGAGATTGGGAACGGGTGTGAGAGTGGAGAGATCTGAGGAGGAGAGAGCGAGCTTTGGATCTCCACATTTCTCCCGGCTGATTTTGGGGGTTTAGGAAAGAGAAAGGAGATTTCGATGGTGGAGGGTTTAATGGATTCGGATCTTATGTCATCTCGACCGTTAATTGGTATACGGACGGGTGAGATTTGGCATACAAGATGGAGTTCTTGGAATAGTATTTCTAGCTGCCAAATGCGGTTACATACACCAGAATTATCTTCAGTTGGCTGCGAAGCTTGCTTCTTTTTTCTTCCTACAATCATATCTATGATAACCACAGTTACAATCAACATAGAGGGGTTTAAGTTGCAAATTCAATGGTCTCCCCAACTTACAAGGGGTAAAAACTTTCCTCTCAATTAATCTTCTGACAAACACAATGTCACAACCGAACAAATATAGCGACAATTTTGGGGCTATTGAGGTTACTTGCAACAGTCCTTTGTATTGCAATTTGAATTATGCGCAAACAAAGAACCCCTTGGCATAAAAGGTCGACAATACACCCGGGAGTAGAAAAATGAGTATCAGCAGACGAGAGAGAAACAAGCAGCTATCCATGGACACAGTGCTCATATGGCTCCTTACACAGCACCCAAACATCGAAGTTGGGAGAATAACTCTAAGTTGGCCAGTTTTTTATTTACAGAAACTCATATGAGTAGTTTGGGCTACTTAGAGGGTGTATATTCATCGGTATCCACTTCAAGCGCTCCAAAGTATCGTCCCAGCGCATAATAGATCCAGCCCGCTTATGAGAAAGTCTACGGTAGCTCCATAATGGCAACTGCAAAGCCATTAAGCCTGTATGGAACCTGTAGAGAAAATGCAAGAATACTAGGATACAAGAGTGAGAAAATGAAGGAAAAAAGGAATTACACGAACAGCTTCTCACCTGAATTAATCTCGCTCAGCAGATTACAAAATGAATCTTGGGAACTAACCTGTAATACGATTACACAAATGATGTTTGATTCAGGACCTCAAACTTCTAAAACAAAAATCAAAGAAAAGATACTTATGCTACTTTCCCACTTCCCTCACTGTTATGGAATGTTTTATATATTTTTTTGAATTTAGCAAGCCAGCTGAAAGCATGTTTAACACAATGGTGGTTTACGATCTTTGATGGCTGGCAGCATTTGTTAGGGGTAACTTACACTAAACCCTCAAGAACTTTTAGCGTTTTCAGTAAACCCCCAACAACTTCTAAAATTGCACTAAATCCCAATAACTATTGGAATTGCAGAAAACTCTCTCCGTGTTTCGCAGATAACCCCCCATGACGGCGTAAGTCGACATTTAGCATTGGCGACACATTGTCGATCCTAAATGTGGACTTATGCTGTCATCGGGGGGTTATCTACAAAAAACAGAGACTTACTAGGTTTTTTTGGCAATCCCAATAGTTATTGAGGAGTTAGTGCGATTTTAGAAGTTTTTGAGGGCATACTGCAAAATGTTAAAAGTTCTTGTGGGTTTAGTGTAATTTACCCGGATGTTAACTTAAAATTCACTTTTCAATAAAGAGAAGCAATATTTCAAATACTAATGAAGCATCAAAACTGCTACCAAAGTACCAATGCGATATAAGCATCAAAGTCTTGCCAATGTCACATATAGCTAATAGCTGTTTTAATATTCAAAAGTAAATAACTGGAAACGAGTAGAAAATTTCTTATCATATTAATCACAAAAGTCTGATGTAAATCTTAAATAGTAAGTTAACATCTAGAAAAAAGCCAAATGGGGCGCCTATAAGTCTCCCAACACCAATTTCATATCTGTGAAAACACTACATGTAACCAGTGTAAACAGCTAACAATCAGTGCAATAGTTCAAAGACCATCACAAATTAAATATTGAATCAATACAGACATACATGTAATTAGTGTAAGTGTGTAACTAACAGATGTAAAATTGACACTAGGACACATGTAGGCTCCTCCTTCCTACATTTTATATAAGCTTGCGCTCTCTACGATTATATTTTCGAGGAAGTACCTGAAGCTTAACAATCAAAATGGAGGCGCAACTGCTGCTGGGTCCACCCATGAAGGTCTCTTTGCATTATAGTAGAAATGTGCAATCATATGCACCAGCTCATCTGCTGTTCTGAACTCTGCAAACATAGCATACTTGTGATTGATCAGATCTCAAAACAAAACCTAATTTGGAATTAATGAGAAATTTTCTTTTTAACCTTCATTGAACAGTTTATACCTTTCTCCCTATACAAAATCTTATTTCCTTTAAGAAACAACAGCTGAGGACATTCTCTGACTTTCAGCGCATATGCCAGGTCTGTCTCGA
>NC_033803.1:60435058-60468421 GCF_001876935.1 Asparagus officinalis | reverse complement strand
CCTAGGATCATGCAAAATAATAAATTCCAAAATTTGTCTAAAATACAAGAACTTCTGGGCACATAGGCACCAAGTAGGCATACCCTTGGAGGCAACCGATCTTTTGCATTCCAGTATATCTTGGCCGCCTTCTCCAACTCCTTCAAAAGCTTCCAGTTATCAGCTGCCCTGTCAAAAGAGGAGCATCAAATTATAAATAGGACGTGCAGTCTGAATTACATTCTATCTAAGATGCTCCATCCCAACTCCTGGAGTTTCTTACCATATTTCTTTATGCTGCTTTCTAACAGACACGTCACACCTCCTTGTTAACAGATATTTTTAAAATAATTCCTCTTTTTTTAAAAGATTATGGTTTCAATTAACCATACTTCTCCCAAAAATTTTAAGTTACTTGCATACAGCCATAGGCTCATATGCCAGCTTTTTTGGTCCACACGATAGAAGCTTACATTTCTTTATAGCCTGTTACAACATCATAGGCTGCAGCTACTGAATCTCTGAAGCTTACGTTCTTGTTTTCTCTCAATCATAATCTCATTGAGAGCCTAAAGATACTAGAGAACATACTAACAACATGTCTTGCTTGTTTTCAAGGATCATCTCTGATATGCACAAAACTATGCACATCTTTGTTTATTGTGAACTATTCAAAATTAAACTTTTAGCTGATCAGAGACATTTACCACGAAAGAGAATAGAAGTTAGGAAAAGAAAATGAACAAAAATTTGTCCTAAAATCAACCATGTGACAATGCCAGTGGAGTGTACTAACAGGAATTCAAAATTGACTGCTGAAAATGTTGAAACAATTTGCTTATCTATATGAAAAAACATTAGAAGCACTTTACATATCTGCGAAACAAATTTAATCTTCAAAGGACAATAAAGACCTAGAATATCTTTACTTGTAAGTAACTCTCCCCATGCTTTAGCTAATAAGAATGTATAGGTTGCTTCTTGAAACTGTTGATTGAGAAATTCATCAGAAAGTTGTGAGGCTTATAGAAAGCCTCTTTCATAATGTAGGAAACAATGAAGGGTTTAAGAAAGGCATGTGATAAAGATGAACCTGATGTTTGCCAAAGAATTCATACCGCATGAAAAGCATACAAAATGTTTGTCTGGCAGTAGTTACGTAATGAGATGATTCAAAAATATGGGTGACCGTTGACAAGTTCACCCAATAACTTAATAAATGGTTGCCATTCGAGTAAATGTATAATAATGATGTTATACTGTACCAACACACAAGAATGACTAGTAGCAGAAATGGGAAATTTTACATCGGTTCAACATGAAACAAACTCATTAGGATATTCAGAAGCTGAAATGTTAGATCTATATCATAAACTTGAGATCTAAAACTATATAGCCATGATTAATTCAAAGAGATTAACAAATAAACAAAAGAGCGGAAGCTTATACCTGAATCCATAGATTGATCTTGATTTTGGGTTTTGGATCTTCTAACCTTAGGGTTCCTCTAAAACCGAATTTCTCTCTTAGATGGGGTTGAAGAGAATTAGAGAATGTAACCCTAGGTTAGGGACCATAACCCCTTATTTATAGATGTTGTACTTTTGTAATTTAGCCCCTCAATAAATTACAATTACAACCTGGTATCTGCACATATAACCCCATGACTTATTTAAATACCAAATTAACCCAACTTAATTGATCACTTTAGTGGGTTATCCTGAAAGATAGCAATACACATTGATTAATCATATGTGCCCACAAATAGATTTATTAGATTAAATCCAACAATCTCCCACTTGGGCACCATATGATTCCTTAAATTGTGTATAACCTTATGAGCTCAAAAAATTGCTATCACTGAAATGGTATTTCCGAACAATCTCGTCCATTGACTATATCAATATAGGATCAAAGCGGCCTTCGTCACATTTATCGTGACTCGACCCATCAATGGTCACATATACCAATACAATCAAACGACATAGATCAATCATGGATGCGCAGCATGAAAATTACATGCAATGTGATCAGTACATGTCTATTTTCAACTGGTCCTCCTTAATGAGGTCAAAACCAAACATAATGTAACAGAGTGTCTTAACTGAAAACTTTATTCTGATCAGACAATACAAACAAACATAAAGCACCACAAATACAAACTCCCACTAAAACATAATATCCTCAAATAATACCACACCCATATGAGCAGTATGCTCATGAAAGACCTTAGGTGGCAATCCCTTAGTAAGAGGATCAGCTATCATGGAGTTTGTCCCAATGTGCTCTATGGATATCTGTCCACTCTGTACCCTTTCTTTCACAACCAGGAACTTAATGTCAATATGTTTTGACTTAGTTGAGCTCCTGTTGTTATTGGAATACATTACTGCAGATTTATTGTCACAATATAGCCTTAGTGGTCTTTCAACATTTTCCAAAATGCGCAGTCCCGTGACAAAATTTCGCAGCCATATTCCCTGATTGGATGCCTCATAGCAAGCTACAAATTCTGCTGCCATAGTGGAGGAAGCTACTAGTGTTTGTTTGACACTTTTCCATGATATAGCTCCTCCTGCTAACATATAAATGTAGCCTGATGTAGACTTCCTGCTATCTTGGCATCCAGCAAAATCAGAGTCCGAATACCCAATGACCTCTAATTTCTCTGATTTTCTGTATGTGAGCATGTAATCTTTTGTTTTCTGAAGATACCTCATAACCCTTTTGACTGCTATCCAATGATCCATACCAGGGTTGCTTAAGTATCTGCCTAACATCCCAACAATGTACGCAATATCCGGACGCGTACATACCTGAGCATACATTAGACTTCCTACAGCCGAAGCATAAGGAATCTTCTGCATTTCCTGAATTTCAAGGTTACCTTTAGGGCACTGATTGAGACTAAACTTGTCTCCTTTAGCAACAGGGGTGTCACCTGGTCTGCAATCTTGCATGCCAAACCTTTTAAGTACCTTATCGATATAGCTCTTTTGTGATAATCCAAGAATACCCCGAGAGCGATCTCGATGTATCTGGATCCCTAATATAAAAGAGGCGTCCCCAAGATCTTTCATCTCAAAATTCTTTGATAGAAATCTCTTGGTTTCGTGCAACATGCCTATATCATTAGTGGCAAGCAAGATGTCATCCACATACAGAACCAGAAAAATATACTTACTCCCACTGAACTTGTGATATACACAGTCATCAACAATGTTCATCTCAAAACCGAACGAGATAACTATTTGTTGAAACTTATGATACCATTGACGAGGAGCTTGCTTGAGTCCATAGATGGATTTCCTTAATTTGCAGACCATATTCTTTGGGTCTCCCGACACAAAGTTTTCTGGTTGCACCATATAGATCATCTCATCAATGTCTCCATTGAGAAATGCAGTCTTAACATCCATCTGATGTAACTCAAGATCATAATGAGCAACAAGTGCCATGATTATTCTGAAAGAGTCTTTCGATGAAACCGGAGAGAAAGTCTCTGTATAATCAATGCCTTCCTTTTGAGTATAGCCTTTAGCCACAAGACGTGCCTTATACCTCTCCACATTACCGTTTGCATCCCGCTTGGTTTTAAAAATCCATTTACAACCAATTGGTTTTGCACCTTCTGGTAATGGGACAAGTTCCCAAACCTTATTGTCTTGCATAGACTTGTACTCTTCATTCATGGCATCAATCCACTGTTGAGAGTTAGAACTTTTCATGGCCTGAGAGAAGTTGATTGGATCATCTTCTAACATTCCACTACTTTCCTCATGTTCTTGGAGAAATACAATATAATCATCCGGAATAGCATTTCTCCTTTCTCTCGTGGATCTCCTTAATGGCACTGGTTCTTGAGGTTGTTGAGTTTGTTCTTCTGGAACAGGGAGTTGTTCAACATTATCATCTTGAGGTTCCGGATTTACTTCTTGAGCAACAACAGGTATAGGAACCTGAATATTGTCAAAAGTAACTGTATGGATTGGATCTGAAGCCAATTCCTCCTCAAAACTAATGTCTCTAACCTTATTTCTCCCCCCAAACTCAACATCCTCAAAGAATGTTGCTGTTCCCGTCTCAAAAATGTTCCTTATAGTGGGATCATAAAACTTAAAGCCCCTAGAGCGTTCAGAGTATCCAATAAAGTAGCTGCTAACTGTTTTGGAGTCCAATTTCTTTTCATTTGGCCTATAAGGCCTTGCCTCAGCTGGACATCCCCAAATATGTAAATGCTTTAAACTGGGCTTTCGACCAGTCCAAAGCTCATAAGGTGTTTTAGCAACTGCTTTACTTGGTACTCTATTCAGAATGTAAGCTGCTGTCTTAAGTGCTTCTCCCCAGAGTGACTCTGGTAAAGAAGAATGAGCAATCATACTTCTTACCATATCCTTAAGAGTCCTGTTTCGTCTTTCAGCTACACCATTCATGCTAGGTGAACCCGGCATGGTGTACTGTGGGACGATACCGTATTCCTCTAGGTATCTAGCAAATGGTCCTGGACGTTGTTCACCTGAACCATCATATCTACCGTAGTACTCACCACCACGATCAGATCTGACGGTTTTAATTCTTCTGTTGAGTTGATTCTCAACTTCAGCTTTATAGGCTTTGAACATGTCCAGAGACTCAGATTTTTCATGAATAAGATATAGGTGCCCATAACGTGAGTAATCGTCTATGAATGATATAAAATATTGTTGACCATTCCAGGATTCCGTAGGGAATGGCCCACAAATATCCGTATGTATCAATTCTAAGACATCCGAAGATCTGTTGGCACCTAATCTTTTCACTTTGGTCTGTTTTCCCTTGATACATTCAACACATACGTCGAAGTCCGAAAAATCAAGGGAATCCAAAATGCCATCAGACACAAGACGCTCAATTCTACCTTTTGAGATATGACCTAAGCGCTTATGCCATAATGTCGCCGAATTTTCCTTATTTAATTTACGCTTAGTACCACGTGATTCCACATGCAAGGATTCATTGTAAGAAGCAATTGTATCAAGCAAATATAGGTTGTCATAAATACTCAAGTAACCGGTTCCCACAACATTTGAATTAAAAGATAAACTGAATTGACTGTTTCCAAATGAACAAGAATAACCTGATTTGTCCAATACAGAAACAGAAACCAAATTCCGTCTAAAAGACGGTACTACAAAAGTATCTTTTAAATCCAAATAATAACCAGTTCCTAACAACAACCTAAAGTGCCCAATTGCTTCCACATCTACCGATTGTCCGTCGCCCACAAAGATGTGTCTTTCAACATCACTTGGCTTTCGGTAGCTCAGGCAACCCTGCATAGAAACACTTATGTGAGTAGTAGCACCAGAGTCTAACCACCAAGTGTTTCTAGGTACTGAAGCTAAATTAACCTCAGAACAGACCAAAGCAAGGAACGTACCCTTATTATCACGCCAGGCGTGATATTTTGTACAGTCCTTCTTTACATGTCCAGGCTTCTTACAGAAGAAACAACCCTGATTATCCTTATGTTGTTTCTTCTCAACTGGACCCTTAGCAGCTTCCTTATCATTCTTCCTTTTCTTGCCCTTATCCTTAGAGGCATAGGCCAAATGAGCACTTTCTGTCTTATCTTGCTTCAACCTGTCTTCTTCTTGCACACAGTATGAAATGAGCTCATTTAGAGTCCATTTCTCCTTTTGACAGTTATAACTGACCTTAAATTGGTTAAACTGTGCAGGAAGAGACAACAAAACCAGATGCACTAATAACTCGTCACAAAGATCGAGTTTAAGTGCCTTAAGCTTTGAAGCAATATGAGACATTTCCATAATGTACTCCCTGATATTTCCTTTGCCCTTATACTTCATTGAAATCAAGCGAGCTAAAAGCGTGCTTGTTTCTACCTTATCGTTTTTCGCAAAACGCTTCTCAATTTCGGCAAGGAAATCTTTAGCCTTAGTAATCCCTTCGGATTCTATGCCCCTGAAGGCTTCCGGAACGCCGCGCTTAATGATCATAAGACTCATGCGATTTGAACGCTCCCACTTCTCATGCTCCTTCTTTGCATCAGGAGTGCTATCCGCATTGAGAGGTTGGGGTTGTTCAGTTCTTAATGCATAGTCAAGATCCATGCAGCCAAGAACAATTAATATGTTCTCTTTCCAAACCTTGAAGTTTGTCCCATTTAGCATGGGAATTGAGTTGATGTTAGCAGAAATTGTTGCAGCAGATGCATTAGCTGAAATAAAACAAAAGAATGCTCACATCAATAACCATAATCAATAGAATTCAAATAATGACAATCCCCATCCAAGATATCGGCACAACATTAATATCAAGTCTTTGGACAGTAATATTAACTTGTAAGTGATAACTTGTTGCAATGATCAAACATTGACAATAACTCATGTCAAATAATGAAACTATCTTTGGATCGATTCATTATTCACATGTAAACCTTATAATTGTCACACGCTTATCATCGCAGATGTGTATACAGTCTAAATAAATATTAACCTTCCTTTGGGCCGATTAAATATTTACACGAAAGCATACACACAAACATCTCACATTCCTCATGAACAATCTACACAAGAGAGGTTACTTTGGCAACTTCTTGCTTCAATTAATCAATTGGAGTGAAAGACAACCTTAATACCTTAGTGTCATAATATTTGAATTAAATAATTGATTAAAAACCAAACTTAATTGGGGTCTCACAGCTTAATTAGGGCCCATAACTTAATTGAATAAATTAAGTATACCAAAGTGGACCCATGAAAAGCCGAGGCTTAACCATAATGAACACGAGGTTCCCTTAACTTTGAACGCGAGGTTCAACTGTATTGAGTACGAGACTCACTTAAGCACGAACGCGAGGTTCGTCTGAAAGTGAACGAACGCGAGGTTCGTTTGATAAAAGAACGCGAGGTTCGTTTAAAGTACGAACGCGAGGTTCGTCTGAAGTACGAACGCGAGGTTCGTCTGAATTACGAACGCGAGGTTCGTCTTAGAACGAACGCGAGGTTCGTTAAAATTGAGCTTGACGCTCACCTGAGTTGAACGCGAGGTTCACCTTAGAACGAACGCGAGGTTCGTTGAGCGCGAAGCTCGGTTAAAATTGAACGAACGCGAGGTTTGTTTGAGGTAACCACCTCCTTAATTTTCGCCATGAACCCTTAGGGTTTCAAATTGAAACCGCCGCCGTAAACCCAAAAAATCTTTGATTTTTATTTTCAAAACAGATCCAGAATTGGAAAAAATTGAAGGAAAAATCAAAGAAAAATCCAAAAAATTCCAAAAATTACTGTTCATCGGCGATTTTTCAGTTACTGTTCATCCGAAAAAAATACTTTACTGTTCACCCGAAAAAAAAATTTCGCTGCTGTTCACCGAATATTACTGTTCATCCGAACCCAAAAATTGAATCTTTAACTAGAGATTTAAGATAAAAAAACCCAATAAAACTTAAATCCCTAAGAATTAATCAAGGTGGCTCTGATACCACTTGTTAGATCTATATCATAAACTTGAGATCTAAAACCATATAGCCATGATTAATTCAAAGAGATTAACAAATAAACAAAAGAGCGGAAGCTTATACCTGAATCCATAGATTGATCTTGATTTTGGGTTTTGGATCTTCTAACCTTAGGGTTCCTCTAAAACCGAATTTCTCTCTTAGATGGGGTTGAAGAGAATTAGAGAATGTAACCCTAGGTTAGGGACCATAACCCCTTATTTATAGATGTTGTACTTTTGTAATTTAGCCCCTCAATAAATTACAATTACAACCTGGTATCTGCACATATAACCCCATGACTTATTTAAATACCAAATTAACCCAACTTAATTGATCACTTTAGTGGGTTATCCTGAAAGATAGCAATACACATTGATTAATCATATGTGCCCACAAATAGATTTATTAGATTAAATCCAACATGAAATGCTATGAGTAAATAAACACCAAATTCAAAACTAAAATTGATACAATCAAGCAAGAGTTCCGCCCTGCTTGATAATTAAGCTATGAGTGTGAAATGTAATTGTAGCATTATACCATAATAGAGTTACTGTTACCTGTTATATCGTTCGAAAACAAGAACAATCAACGGGCTGGGGTGAAATGCGAAGCTCTCCCATTCCAAGCAATTGATCTCCTTCACCCACCCTTCATCAATCTCTCCTTCCCAATCAATTTCGACCCCATCAACCACCACATTCTTTATCGAATGCTTCTCGAAGTACTCCGACGCCCTAACCCCCCATCCAACATCCGCATCCAATGGCCAATTTGGATCCTCTTCTTCAATCACATGATCATCTTCCTTCCCCTCTTCCTTCTCCTCTTCCTCCTTGATTCTCTCCTTCAAAATTTCCCCTTTCCCATCCAAAACCTCAGAGTTTTTCTCTCGAATCGAAGCAAATGTCTTCTCCAATGAGTCTCGGATGAAGTCCTCGACTGCCGCCGCCTCGCTCCGGCGACCACGCCGTGGCTTTCTCGGAATCGTCGACGGGAAGAGATCGCCGGAGGGATTCTCTGAAGGGACTTTGGGATTTTGACGGCGGCGAGCAGAGGCTTTCTTGGGATTAGGGTTAGGGTCAGGTTCTGGGGGCTTTTCGGAGTTGGAGCTCGCTGGTGCGGAGAAATCATGTTTAAGGTTTCGATTGCGATGGAAGAGAGAATATTTGAGGCCAGGGTTAGGGTTAGGGTTTGTGATGAACGGGAAAGGGTTTAGGTTTTTCGGAACGAAGAAGGATTGGAGGAGTGACATTTTTTTATCTTTCTGCTTCCGCGGGAAAAAAAACGAAGAAAATAAAACCTGCGGATATTTTTTTTTACCAGCCGTCCTCCTGGGTTTTCCGGTGTTTAGCTCTTTCATATTTGGAATTAGTCCTATCGAATCATTAAAATTGCTATTAGATGCCACAATTCCTGAGTCACTCCAAAATTAGTTCCTCAAATGATTAAAATTGCCGTTAGGTCCCCCAATTCTTAAATCATTAAAATTGCTATTAGATGCCACAATTCTTGAGTCACTCCAAAATTAGTTCCTCAAATGATTAAAATTGCCGTTAGGTCCCCCAATTCTTATGCCATTTGAAACAAGACCCTCCGGTCAAGAGTAAGAGTATCATAGGGAAATTAGTTCCTCAAATCATTGAAATTTCCATTATGTCCCCTAATTCTTGTAAGTTATTTGAAATTAATCCCTTTAATGTCTTCTGCAATTGATAAGGGGGAATAATTGTAAACACGGAAGTTGTGAGTGGATTGTGGGGGCCACGAGCTGGCAAACCTATCAAGACACGCGATTTGATGTAATCCCTTTCCGCTCATGAATTGGTTCCGCTCCGCGTGGCCCACCCGAAATTGAGTTGCATGCTATAAATAGGAATTGTATTTTCTCCTTAGGTTTTGTGTAAGGCTGGGGGCGAAATTGTGCAGAAAGAAAAAAATCGGCGGCTGTGCTTCGTGCAAAGGAGCAGCGGGCAAAGGGAAAAGTGCAAGCAAGGGGGCTGATTTGGACGCGGAAGCAGAGGGGAGAAATTAAAGAGGCGGCCTGCAGAGCTGTTCAAAGGCAGAGAACAAGTGCAAACAGGAGAACGCAGAAGTAGGCTGTTCTTTGGCTTGTTTGGTGGCTGTTCTTGGGTGTTGACGGCTGTATTTTTGTGTGAGGCTTTTGAGAGAGATAATTGTGTCAGGGTTTAGATTGAGTGGTTGTAAACCCTAGTTGTATTATCTCCCTCTAATAGTAGATCTCCCCCCTCCTTGCCCCGTGGACGTAGGCAGTTTGCCGAACCACGTAAAATTGGTTTGTTTGAGTTTGTGGCCATTGTAATAGTTTTAGGATCCCTCGACAGGTCAGTCCTAGAACTGATGAGAGGAAGAGCCGATATCTCACTTGGTTGAGATATCCGCTTCAGATTCTTGTCTCCTTGGTGAGACGGAAATTCTTATATCGATCTTTCTCTCTTATTGTGCACCAGAAACTCTGCCGAAATTTCCGCTGTACTGGACACAACAAGTGAGACATTTGATTTGGTTGGTGTCGGCTCAGTTTTGGGAAAGCTTCGCCGAGGTGGAGAATTGTAAACACGGAAGTTGTGAGTGGATTGTGGGGGCCACGAGCTGGCAAACCTATCAAGACACGCGATTTGATGTAATCCCTTTCCGCTCATGAATTGGTTCAGCTCCGCGTGGCCCACCCGAAATTGAGTTGCATGCTATAAATAGGAATTGTATTTTCTCCTTAGGTTTTGCGGAAGCAGAGGGGACGTCTTTTGCTGGCGGCTGGAGAAAAATCGCAAGCAGCAAAGGGCGTGCAAAGGCGGGTACAAAGAAAAAACAAAGCGGCGGCTGCAGCAAAGAAAGAAAAATCTTAGGGATTTGTGAAGAGAGTTTTGTGCAGTCTCTTGTGTTTTCTTTTGTGAGAGATTAGAGAGTTAGTTTGAGGGTTTATTTTGTGAGATTGTAAACCTATTGTATTTTCTCTCTAATAGTAGATCCTCCTCCTTGCCCCGTGGACGTAGGCAGTTTGCCGAACCACGTAAAATTGGTTGTTTGAGTTTGTGGCCATTGTAATAGTTTTTAGGATCCCTCGACGCGCAGTCCTAGAGCTGACGAGAGGAAGAGCAAATATCCCACTTTGATGTGTTATTAGGCTTTCAGATTCTTGTTCCCTTTGAGAAACAAGAATTCTTATCGATCTTTCTCTCTTATTGTGCACCAGAAACTCTGCCGAAATTTCCGCTGCGCACAACAAGTGGTATCAGAGCCCAGATTCCAGATCTAGGGTTTGGTTGGAGGAGTAGATCAATTTGGAGGCCCGTTTAGGACTTCGTTGGTGATAAAGGTGGGATCTTTTGGTAAAGACTTTATCTTTTCAGTTTTGGGTCTATTCTTTGTTCGTTGGTGCGTAAGATGTCGGGGAAAGAAGGTGCTTCGGGAGTCGAGGGTGGTTCTTCTGGCGTGAAGACTATTCAGAGTTTGAATATCCACTCTATGAAGATAGATGTGGAGAAATTTAATGGCACAAACAACTTTGGATTATGGAGATGCGAGGTTTTGGATGCGCTGAACGCGCAGAATTTGGAGGATACCTTGGAGTTAGATGGCAAGCCAGATGAGATTGAAGAGAAGGTTTGGAAAAAGATGAATCGAACGGCGTGTGGTGTGATTAGGTCTTGTTTGACTCAAGATCTAAAATATGATGTGATGAATGAGACTTCTGCGAAGAAGATTTGGGAGATTCTCGAAAGCAAGTATTTGACCAAGAGTGTGGAAAATCGCTTGCATTTGAAGAGGAGACTTTATCGTTTTCAATTGAAGAAGGGAACCTCCATTAGAGATCACATGAACCACTACACGAAGCTTCTTGCGGATTTGGCGAACGTGGATGTTATAATTTGAGTTCCTTGCCTGACGAGGAATATGAGACCTTCGTTCTTACTCTGATTAATGGGAAGACATCCTTTTCGTATAGTGAGGTCACTGCTGCATTGGTGAATTATCAGCTTCGGAAGAAGGATAAGGAGAATTCGACTGAGTCGGTAGCAGAGGCGTTGGTCGCAAGAGGGAAGAATCCGAACCGGAAGAATTGGAAGTCACAGTCTAGAGTAGGGCATCCTACAATTGGAAAAGATCAGTGTGCTTGGTGCAAGGAGACTGGTCATTGGAAGAAAGACTGCCCAAAGCTCGACGAATGGATGAAGAATAAGCAGAAGGGAAAAGGGAAGCAACCATCATCAGAAGCAAACATCGTATCGGATGGTAATAATTCTGACTCTTCTATTTATTCGCTTTCTATCAGTCCTACAAATAGCTATTCGGAGGAATCTGAATAGATGTTGGATAGTGGTGCGACCTATCATGTGTGCCCTAGAAGGGAATGGTTCTCCAGTTTTGAGAAGCTGGTGGATAGTGGTGTGGTGTACATGGCTGATAACTATGCATGCCAGATCCTTGGGATAGGAAGAATTCGCATAAAAATGTTTGACGAGACTGTTAGGGAGTTAAATGATGTGAGATATGTTCCTTCTTTGAGGAAGAACTTGATCTCAATTGGAGCTTTGGTTGGAGAGGGTCTGAATGTTCGAATTGAGGACATGGTTCTCAAGATTGTGGAAGACTCTCGGATTGTGATGAAGGGCGTCAGGAGGAATAACCTGTATTACTTGACTGGAGGTATAGTGGCAGGTGGAGAGCTGACGACTTCTGTTGATTCGACTAGACTGCGGCATTTGGGGCTTGGCCATTCCAGTATTGATTCCTCGCATAGATTGAAAGAGGGTGCAAAGACCTGCAGTTTGAAGTCCAGTGAACATGTTGATGTGAGCAAGAAGACCGAGGTGAAGTGTGGCACCTCTATTCACCGTGCTAAGGGTCGTTCTGGAGGAGTTCACGTGGATGTTTGGGGGCCTTCCAAGGGGACATCATTGGGAGGTAATAGGCGTTTGGTTTCCTTTGTTGGTGGCTGTTCTAGGCGTGTTTGGGTTGCAACCAAATCCCCTTTGGAGAAAGTCCTAGTAGTTTCCAACAGATTGAAGAAGTGTGTAATAGACAGAAAGGTGAAGGTACTCCATTCTGGTGGGAGGTACAAGATGGACCTATTTCTGTATTGGAGCCGAGCTCACGGCATTGCGAGACACTTCGTTGGAAAGGAAATCTTGGGGCAACTAGATAAGGTGACAAATTTGGAGAACCGTGTCTTGCTGGAGGAGGAACGGTGTTGGTGGTCGAGCAATGGTCTGCAGAAGAGTTTCTGGACAGAGGCTTCGACATATTTGGGTCATCCTATTAAAGAGTTGTCAACTGCTGTGATTGGAGGTAAAACTCCATTGGAAGATAGGTCTGGTAGTGTCACTTTGGTTGAAGCTTCGATGAGGAGCCAATTGACTCTCAGCAGGTGGAGAGTTTTGAAAAACCTTAGATGTATCGTAGCGGAGTGGAGATTGATGCTACTCACATTGGGTGCGGGATTTTCCCACATTACTCCAGGTCATTCTGTATTGGCTTGGGATTGCCAGCTGAGGGACACCACAGCGTGGGAGTCATTGATTCGGCTGCAGATGATGAGTTGAGTTTTGATTTCGAGTACAGCTGCATAAGATGTAGTTTGGGATATGGTCAGTGGTTCACCTCAGGTGCAGGTGGTTTGAGGGCATTGGAGGTGCTATCAGTCGTAGACTTGATATGATGTTGGAAAAGGCGTTGCGAATCTTTCTAGTGGATTGAGGCCTTTGCGGAGGCCATTTGGGTAACTACGTTCGGGCTTGATTCCTTTGGGTAAGAGCGATACGTAGGCAGTCTTATGATGCAGGCCGGTGTTTTGGATTTTGTGGGGGTGAGATCGAGTTTTTGGCTGAGTTTGATACTGACATTTGGAGAGTAGATTTGGCATCCTCATTTGGGTTTCTCGACTTGTTATGCGATTGAGTCGTTGTCGTGAATTGTTTCAACAGTATACTAGAGCACAACAAGTGAGACATTTGGTTTGGTTGGTGTCGGCTCAGTTTTGGGAAAGCTTCGCCGAGGTGGAGAATTGTAAACACGGAAGTTGTGAGTGGATTGTGGGGGCCACGAGCTGGCAAACCTATCAAGACACGCGATTTGATGTAATCCCTTTCCGCTCATGAATTGGTTCAGCTCCGCGTGGCCCACCCGAAATTGAGTTGCATGCTATAAATAGGAATTGTATTTTCTCCTTAGGTTTTGTGTAAGGCTGGGGGCGAAATTGTGCAGAAAGAAAAAATCGGCGGCTGTGCTTCGTGCAAAGGAGCAGCGGGCAAAGGGAAAAGTGCAAGCAAGGGGCTGATTTGGACGCAGAAGCAGAGGGGAGAAATTAAAGAGGCGGCCTGCAGAGCTGTTCAAAGGCAGAGAACAAGTGCAAACAGGAGAACGCAGAAGTAGGCTGTTCTTTGGCTTGTTTGGTGGCTGTTCTTGGGTGTTGACGGCTGTATTTTTGTGTGAGGCTTTTGAGAGAGATAATTGTGTGAGGGTTTAGATTGAGTGGTTGTAAACCCTAGTTGTATTATCTCCCTCTAATAGTAGATCTCCCCCCTCCTTGCCCCGTGGACGTAGGCAGTTTGCCGAACCACGTAAAATTGGTTTGTTTGAGTTTGTGGCCATTGTAATAGTTTTAGGATCCCTCGACAGGTCAGTCCTAGAACTGATAAGAGGAAGAGCCGATATCTCACTTGGTTGAGATATCCGCTTCAGATTCTTGTCTCCTTGGTGAGACGGGAATTCTTATATCGATCTTTCTCTCTTATTGTGCACCAGAAACTCTGCCGAAATTTTCGCTGCGCACAACAATAATTTCAAAACAACTTAAGAAATAGGGGATTAATAACAATTTTAGTGATTTGAAGGACTAATTTGGAAATAGCTTAAGAATTTGGGAGATCTAATAGTGATTTCAATGATTTGGAGAATTGATTTCAAAATATAAAAGATGTACGGGACTAATATTGAAATAACCTTTTTATTTTTTATTTTTTATTTTTTTATTTAATTCTTAAAATTTAAGGCTAATAAAACAGGTTCTGATGATACTGAGTTGTTATAAAGAAATGCATTTATAAGTCAAATGGTCATAACAAGTAAAAGTTTAAGATAGTCAAAAACTCTAATCTGATCCTCACCACTGCATGAGAGAGGTCACTAGTTTTGATTCAATAACAATGATGGATTATATATAATGTCCGGTGGTGTCACAGGACACGTTGCATTGTGTTGCACGTGTTACATGATATAGTTGAAAATTATTAGATATTATTAAATTAGTTTTTAGTGTTAAATTTATAATTTAAACAATAAGTTTCGTGGGGTTATCTCAAAATGGTCAATTTTTTTTCTCAAAACAGGCAAAAATTTAGAGGCTTCACTCTATAAAAGTATCAAAATAAGTTTTCACATAAAAGTAATGACCCCAAAGAGATTGATTATTTTTAGAAAAAAAATTGCTTCAAGGCCCTAAAAATAAAAACATGATGTGTCTCATCCCCTTGAACTTTTTCTAATGTGCTTTAGCCCCATAAATAAAAAAATCCATGTGAATAAGCCCTATTTATAATTTCCAAGACAAAAAATCTCAAATAAACCTCAAACTACCCCTCTTCTTCTCCAAATCTTCTCTTCTTCCTCCTCTTGCTCTGCTCTTCTTCGCCTCGTCCCGACCACCTCCCGCCATCTCCTCTTGCTCCTCCTCCCTCTCCCTCCTCCCCATCGGCATCCAACTCCACTCCCTATCTCTCAAACTCCAGCACCGCCTCATAAGTCGCCACCACCTCCCTCAACGGCGTCGTCGCCGCTGCAGCTCCAGCAGATGACGTGCCCCTCCTGAACCTATCCCTCATCCTCCCTAGCCTCCTCAGCTCCAGTTATTGGTTCATCTTCTGGGCCTTCTAATGAGACTCCTGAGGCCGAGTATCAGGAAGCTAGGAAATCCAAATAATGAGGCATATAGCTGGGTTCTTCTTCTTCTTCTTCTTTTTCATTTTCCTTTTTGTTTAATTTCGGGGCTATTTAGAATTTTTTTACAGATTCAAGTGATACAAAATCTTAATTTTTGGCCATTGACAGAGTTCAAGTAGCTCACTATTGAACACTTATGCCCAAGCTTGTGATTTATGTTCAATTTAGTGTTCTAAAAATTGTAACGAATATTGATGTTACTGTCTTGACTCTTTTTGAGAACATATTCCTCGGAGAACTGTTTGCAAGGTTATATGTATTTGATATTAGATGTTTTGGCTATTTACTTATATTTGATTCATCTTTGAACTTCCATTTGTGCAAGTTTATGTGCTGTAATATTTCATGCGTGTGAGCAGGAACCTGGCGATGCTCATAGTGAGAAACATTCTATTGATTTTTAGGTTTTAGTTCGTCATGGAAAGGCTTAGCGCAGATTTGTGACTTGGTATATTTGTGACTTGTTTCGATCCTGTTTTAGTTCGTCATGGAAAGGCTTAGCGCAGATTTGTGACTTGGTATATTTGTGACTTGTTTCGATCCTTTTATTGGTTAAGTTCAGCTTCCTTTTGCAAGATTTGTGACTTGGTATATTTGTGACTTGTTTCGATCCTTTTATTGGTTAAGTTCAGCTTCCTTTTGCATAGCTCAAACATGTCTTTTGGCTACATAGATTATTTGTTTAGATCCTTTTATTGGAAAAGTTTAGCTTCTTTTTGCAGAGAAGATAAAAAACAAAGCTTTTAATGTATGTGATTAAATTCTTCTTCTTCTCTTCTTTGTAGAAACTGATCCAGGTGCTTTTAACAATAGCGTGGCTGAGAATCCGACCTCCTCTCCTAGCTCGACGAGACAAAGACCAGGCCAATTCCAAGCTAACTAATTATCATGCTAACTAATTAATTTTGTATATATGTGAACTGTAACTAGAATGTGACATAAAAATTATGTACAAATAAGCAGGAGCAGTACTTATCATGATAACTAATTAATTTTCAACGGTGCCACTTAAAGGAATATGTAACATGTTATCCATAGCACGTAATATGTTAATGATAATAGTTAATATGTTAACTGTTGTAGTTAACATGTTAACTGTTATAGTTAACATGTTAACTGTTATATATAAACTGATACTATCACAGCTTGCATGTTAACTATAATATGAACGCATGTTAAATGTAAAAGCCAACATGTTAACTATAATTTGTAACGTGCTATCCAATTAACATGTATTTTAAATTGATAACTATATTTAGTAAACTGTTAACTATATTTAGTAAACTATAATCCATTAAATTGATAACTATATTTAGTAAACTGTTAACTATATTTAATAAACTATAATCCATTAAATTGATAACTATATTTAGTAAACTGTTAACTATAATCCATTAACATGTATTATATACGTTAATATAGTTATCAATTTACCAATTAAGGTTAACACAGTTCTCATTTAACGTGTTAAGGGATTATGATTAACTATATTTAGGTTCATGTTAATTATTTTAGGGTGCTGGTTAACTATATTCAGGTTCATGTTAACTATTTTAGGGTGCCGGTTAACTATATTTAGGTTCATGTTAACTATTTCAAGGTGCTGGTTAACTATATTCAGGTTCATGTTAACTATTTCAGGGTGCTGGTTAACTATATTTAGGTTCATGTTAACTATTTCAGGGTGTTGGTTAACTATATTCGGGTTCATGTTAACTATTTTAAGGTGCTGGTTAACTATATTCTGGTTCATGTTAACTATTTTACGGTGCTGGTTAACCATATTCAGATTCATGTTAACTATTTTGTGGTCAGTGTTAAAGTTTGTATTATCAGTGTTAACTATACTTCAGTTCAGTTATGTTAACTATATCCATCTTTAAAAGATAAGTAGTGCATATTATGCTAACTGATTAATTGGTACAAATTTTTTTGTAGCTCTTGTACTATGAAATGACAGAGATTAAAAGATATACCTTGAGCAATAGATTCAAGCCACCCCTCACTAACTAGGTGATGACTGGTGAGAAATCTGCATGTTACGTCGGTCTATGATTCGTCGGAGGTAGTACGTGCAAGGCTTGCCGCGGAGCTAATAAAAGAAGGTCGGGAAGTAAAAAAGCTCAAGGGCACACTAGACGCCGGTTGAAGAAACTACTTTGTATAAATTATAGTTAACATCTATGGGGTGTAATGTGATACAACTACAGAATACTTTGTAGATTAACATTAACTTATGGTTAACATGTTAGCTTATGAATTAAGAGTGACAGGATAATCGTACTTTAGATAACAGCCTACAGATATAAGTTAACAGCTAACGACTTAACATATTACAAATAAGAGTTAACAGGTCGTAAATAAGAGTTAATAGGTAATCAACTAAAGTTAACAAATTACAAATAAGAGTTAACAGGTAATCAACTAAAGTTAACAAATTACAAATAAGAGTTAACAGGTAATCAACTAAAGTTAACAAATTATAAATAAGAGTTATCAGTTTACCATCCATAGTTTACATGTTACAAATAATAGTTAACATATAATACGACAACAAATTTGTACAACATTTATATATCACACCCTGAGTTTATTACTTATTTCTCGATTTTGATATACATCCAAGGTTCTAAAGCTCTAAATAGAATCAATAGCTCTAACATCAGAAACAAAGATTGGATCTTTAGCTCTATCAGAAATAAATAACACAAGAAAGACTCCACAACAACAGCAACAACAGCAGACCGCAAGAAGTTCAAATATCCTACAAAGACTGTATCAAATTACTGGAGAACAAACACACAACGGGCATATTGTGCACCAAGTTCTTCAACTTAACATCTTTACCCCTACGGAAGTAGAGCCACAACGACCTTAAGCAGCGTCTCCTTCACCTCCCGGTGCCACATCTTGCACGTGCTGGTCACCGCATAGATCTCCCTAGCAATCTCCTCGATCTCGACACTAACTCCATTGACCTACGCCGCGAGCACCGCCACCACTGCCACAGCCGGCAGAGGCCTCCTCCCCGTCATCAAGAACCACTTGGTCATGCACTGGATCAAGAACCTCCCAGTGGTAATCAGCTCCTCCTTCTTGTTGGGTTGAACCTGGAATCAAGGTTGCCTTGCCCCTGTCAAAATCTATGAGAAAAGAAGTCACAGACGTCGTTTTGACTGCATTTCAAAGCTTGCGCTTGTTCCCAGGGATGCATGAGAAAAGAAGCCGACCAGCCTTCGTTCACCTACCTCTGGTTCATGGGAGACGACGGGGACATCGGCAAGCTGCCCGAGGGGGTACGGAAACCCGGCTCAGCGGCAGTGAGGCCGCGACATTGTTCGTCGATGGCTGCGTCGAGTTTGTCCTCGTTGAGGCTGTGGAGGAACCTGCAGCTGCTGCCAGGTTCCTGCTCACACGCATGAAATATTACAGCACATAAACTTGCACAAATGTAAGTTCAAAGATGCACATAAACTTGCACAAATGGAAGTTCAAAGATGAAACAAATATAAGTAAATAGCCAAAACATCTAATATCAAATACATATAACCCTGCAAATAGTTCTCCGAGGAATATGTTCTCAACAAGAGTCAAGACAGTAACATCAATATTTGTTACAATTTTTAGAACACTGAATTGAACATAAATCACAAGCTTGGGCATAAGTGCTCAATAGTGAGCTACTTGAACTTTGTCAATGGCCAAAAATTAAGATTTTGTATCACCTGAATCTGTAAAAAAATTCTAAATAGCCCCGAAATTAAACAAAAAGGAAAATGAAAAAGAAAAAGAAGAAGAAGAACTCAGCTATATGCCTTATTATTTGGATTTCGTAGCTTTCTGATACTCGGCCTCAGGAGTCTCATTAGAAGGCCCAGGAGATGAACCGATAACTAGAGCTAACGAGGCTGGGGAGGATGAGGGATAGGTTCAGGATGGGCACGTCATCTGCTGGAGCTGCGGCGGTGGCTGCGTCGTTGAGGGAGGTGGTGGCGACTTATGAGGCGACGCTGGAGTTTGAGAGAGAATGAGTGGAGCTGGACGCTGATGGGGAGGAGGGAGAGGGAGGAGGAGCAGGAGGAGATTGTGACGTCTCTGGGTTCACACAAGGCTGCAGTCCGAGGTAAAACCAGGAATGTCAAACCTGTCATGCACCAAACCGTGTAATAACATGTTTCACCATCACAATTACTATCTCTCTAGTAGAGTCAACAACAGGTGTAGGTACCAAAGCAAGTAAAAGATAATACAAAAGATATATGATGAAATAATAGAGATAAAAATGATATTTTATCATCCAATATACAAAAATATAAAGTGAATCTCTGAAATAACTAGTCTGGAGATCTCAACAAGTCTCAAATACAGAATATCTGATAAAAAGAAATAAGGCACACAGCCTTTATAACTTCTAGAACATAACTCTCAAATGTCTAAACAAAATGTCTACAGTGGAGCTCCATAAATAAAATAAAACTACAAATGAAAGATGGACGCTAATAAGTATCGCCATCAACCTACGACTCTCCGTGCACCTGGCTCGTTACCTGAAATGGGAGGGGATAACGAGCGTCAAAGCGCTAGCAAGCAACATCACAACCAACCCCAAGGGAGAGGGCTCGTTGCATATAGAAAATACAGTTAATATATATATACATAAAATCATTGATCCTAACAATAAGAGAATTTTAGTATTTAGGAAATTACAACACGAGCATAGGTACGTTGAGTGAAATAATCCAAACAAGGAAACCCTTATGTATATATCTTGTATCTCAAATTATAAATCCCTAAATACCAAACCCAAGATCTAATACAGGAACAATAATATAAAGAAGACTAACCCATCTCAGAACTCAAATACCATGTCATGTTAAAACCCACATAAGTGTCATATCCAACCTATGTAAGTGTAAGTACCATACTCAAGGTTAAAACTGGTGTCCAACACATGGACTAAGACTAGGTGTAGTTGATGCCCAACACATGGACTACATATATAAATTGTCCAACACATGGACTGAATGATGAATGTCCAACACATGGACTGAATATAATGAATGTCCAACACATGGACTGAATATGATGAATGTCCAACACATGGACTGCACATAATAATTGCCCAACACACGGACTAAATGAAATGTGTAGAATATCGATGAGATATATGAAAAGGATGCATATATACTAATTTCACATGTGTCTCGATGTGCAAATCTAAACTCATGTCCGCAAGCCATCTCACATATGAAGATACATAATAAATAATAATTTCTAACGTCAAATATTTGAGGCGACTCCTCGTTCACATTAAAGCACACAACAAAAGTAAACATGTACAAACTGTGCCAGCGATCAACCGAAATAGGCAGAAACCCTTCACAGGTTACTGTCTGCTTTGAAACAAATCTAGAAGTGACATCATTATTTTCTAAGCATAATATTACTGATATCAACATATATGAAACAACATGAAACGAAATATTAGCATGTAAATATATCGTCGAAACCCTAAACATTTATATACACATGTTTAAACGTTTTAAAAGCAAAAACTTGTGATTTAATTCATGATTAATAAATTTTAGATCTAAAATTTGTCAAGGTTACTGTTGTAATCAATTAAAAAATTATGATAATGTATTCCCACTTCATAAATTATAAAGATCTATCTTTTGTACACTAAAAATACATTTTAGGCTCGAAAAATCCAAATAAAACTTAATAAAATATGCAAAATAAAAGGGTGCAGAGTTGGGTAAGATGTTACTCACCTCAGATAATGAAAAACTCCTGTCACGTGAAAGAGAACCAATCCCCTTAGCTGCACTGCACAAAACTCGCTAAAAAATCCTCCGAAATCCCTCAAAATCGCCAAAGAAAAGAACTAGGGTTTGACAGAGGGGAAAAGGGGCTGCTAGGATTTGGAACACAGGAGAAAAGAGGTGTTTTTTATGTTTAAACATGTGTATATATGACAGCAAACCCGAAAAACTACAGCCCAAAACCCGAAACCCGAAACTAGAAAACCCATTCTGACTAGAAACATACTCTTCGGTATTTTGGTTGTAACTTTCGTATCCAATCTCAGAATGAGGTGATTAAAGATTTGTTAGAAAGATTCTGAAGTTATTTACAACTTTGGTCTTTTAAGTTTTTTCATATTCATAATGTATCAGTGTGTAAAATACAAAATCTCTCCACTGGTTATAAATTTCCAGATTTATACATCGAGCATGATTTGTGCATTTGCTCTTTTATATATACATATATACATTGAATTGATCTCAAATCAATTCTTAGCATACTCAAATATCATAATATGTTATTTATAAATATATAATATATTTATTATTATTTATCACAAAATATTCAAATTTTTGGGATTTTACATTCTTCCCCCTTAAAAGAATTTCGTCCTCGAAATTCAGAAATCATACTTAACTGAAAGATAGCCTCGAAATTCAGAAATCATACTTAACTGAAAGATAGTATTAGAAAGCATGTCGAGGGTGAAATCCAATCCGCACATACACCTCTCGTAATATTAAACTCTTGATAAGCATATAGGGATATTTATACTTAACAATTGAGAATGACTATATTCTCACTCAACCCTTAATCAAATAGAACTAGTACGTTGGGTGAAAAATACAAACAAGAAACCCCCCATATATATACCATATATTCCAAAAGATTAAGAATTAAGCAGAAATATCCTCATTCTAGCGTTAAATCTAAATATAACCATACAAAAGATTAAGAATTAAGCAGAAATATCCTCATTCTAGCGTTAAATCTAAATATAACCATACAAATAATCACACACATAAATCAATCCACTTCCTCAATAGGTGCAGGTAGTCACGCTGCATAACATCTTCGCGCTCCCGAGAATCATCCTCCATGTCTACACTTAACCATCTAAAATGTAAATAGCCCCACTTAACCCCTAACTAAATGGAACAAGTACATCGAGCGAAAAATCCAAACAAGGAACCCCTCATATATATATATCATATGTTCCGAGTACTTAGGAGTTAAGTGTTAATACCCTCATTTTAGTATTAAGTATAAACATCACCATACATGTAACCATAAGTCATATATAAGTCATACTAAAATTTAATTTACCTGCTCAAACAGGTGAGGGTAGTCGTGACGCATATTCTCCTCGCGCTTCTAAGAAACCTCTTCAACTCCTCTCCGATTCTACTAAACTTTCGCCAAGGGAATCACTTGTTTCTATGTCTTTTGTCCTCTCTAACAAGTATACAAACTGGGATCTCAATCGTAGTCAAATCGTCATGAAGCTAAAACTCCGATGCATCCAACACTCGCTGCTGCTTCCCATCATGTAAGTGCTTCTTGTGCATATAAATATGAAATACATTGTATATACTAGACATCGATGCTGGAAGATCTAGCCCGTATGACACAGCTCCCATGCGCTCCAAAATCTGGAAAGGTCCAATATATCTCGGTGCAAGCTTCCCTCATCTTCCGATTCGCTGAACGTCTTCCATAGGCGATACCTTCAGCATAATTGAATCTCCAACCTAGAACTCCAAAGATCTTCGTCTCTTATTTTCATAGCTCTTTTTCCGACTCTAAGTAGCTAGAATCCTCTCTCTGATCAATGCTACCTTATCAGTAGTCTGCCTCAAAAGCTCTGGTCCAAGCATTAAGTTATCCTCCGGCTCTGCCAACATATCGGTGATCTACAAGGTCTCCCGTATATTACCTCATACGGGGCCATACCGAATGTTGCTTGATAACTATTGTTATAAATGAACTCTATCGGTGGAATATGATCCTCCCAGCTACCTTGAAAGTCAATGATGCAAGCCCGCAACATGTCTTGCAACACCTGATTTACTCTCTCCGTCTGACCATCCGTCTGTGGGTGGAATACACTACTGTATGACAGTCTGCTGCCAAATGAATCCTAGAAACTCCTCCAAAAGTGCGAAGTGGACACTGAACCTCGATCCGATACAATCGTGTCTGGAACTCCATGAAGTCGAATTATCTCCTGAACATATATCATCGCACACGTCTCAGCTGTATATGTAGTCTTCACTGGAATAAAAAATATGCTGACTTCATTAGTCTATCCACTATCATCCAATCAGAATCATTTTTTTCTTCGACTTCGACAATCCTACAATAACGTCCATATAAATGTTCACCCACTTCCATTCTGGAATAGGTAAAGGCTGAAGTGTTCCTGCCGGTCTCTGATGCTCTACCTTAACTTGCTGACAAGTAAAACACTTGCCTACATACTCTACAATATCTCTACGCATACCACTCTACCATAAGTGTCTCTTCAGGTCCTTGTACATCTTAGTGGTCCCTGGATGTACTGTGTACCGAGTACGATGTGCTTTATCTAATAACTCCCTCTTAAGCTCTGCACTAGCTGGCATAAATAATTTACCCTTCATCCGTAGACCTCCATCTGCTCTAATGGTCCAATCATCTTTTAGCTCTTTGGTAATCTCGTCCTTTCGGATTTGAATCCAAGAGTCTTCTAACTGAGCTATGACAACTCTGTTACTCCAAGATGGCTGTACTAACACAACTCCTAAAAATGCACTGGTTCCACCAATCTCGGGTCTAAAATCTAACTGGCTAAGAGTGAGAAGATCTCGATGCAATGAGTACCTCAAAGCCGAAACCTGATGTCGACACTTCCTGCTTAAAGCATCTGCTATGACGTTCGCCTTCCTCGGATGATACTGAATCGCGAACTCGTAGTCCTTGATAAACTCAATACACCTCCTCTGTCTCTGGTTGAGTTCCTTCTGAGAGAAAAGATACTTCAGACTCTGATGGTCTGTGAACAACTCAACTGCACTCCATTCAAGTAGTGTCTTCACGCCTTCAATGCGAATACTATCGCTGCTAACTCCAAATCGTGAGTGGGGTAGTTCTGCTCATGTACCCTTAACTATCATGAGATATATGCTATCATCCTTTGAGTCTGCATCAAGACGACTCCTAAACCTGCCAATAATGCATCTGTGTAGATCATAAATGTCCTGTCACTACTCGAAATAGTCAAAATCGACGTTGTAGTCAACTTAGCCTTTAAGGTATCAAAGGCCTTCTGGTACTCCCCGCCCTAAATGAACTGTACACCCTTCTTCGTAAGGCGTGTAAGTGGTGTCGAAATCTTCGAGAAGTCTTGGATGAACTTCCTGTAATAACCGGTTAAACCCAAGAAGCTTCGAATCTCTGTCACCGTCTTTGGTAGTTCCAAATCAAGAACTGCTGTAAACTTAGTCGGATTCACTACTATGCCCTCTCTGTTGATGACGTGACTGAGGAATCTGACTTCTGAAAGCCAAAACCCGTATTTGCTGAATTTGGCATATAACCGATGCTCCTATAGAGTCTGCAAAGCTAACCGAAGATGCTGATCGTGATCTGCCTCCGATCTCGAATATATGAGAATATCATCGATAAAGATAATTACAAACTAGTCCAATAAAGGACGGAAAACCCGGTTCATCAAATCCATGAATACCACGGGTGCATTAGTCAACCCAAATGGTATGACCAGAAACTCGAAAGATTCATATCGAATCAGGAAAAACGGCTTTGGGAAAATTCATCTCCCGAACTCGCAACTACAATAACCCAAATCAAAGATCAATCTTCGAGAAAAATATTATGCTTCGCGCAGCTGATCGAACAAGTCATAAATCCTAACAAATCCGGATAGTGAACTTGTTCACATCATAATAGTCTACACATAATCATAAGTTACCGTCCTCATTCTCCCGAAGAGGATCAGTGATCCCATAAATAAAAAGATACTCCAGTGAGTAATACTCTAAGATAATAACTCATTTATCTAATTCTATCTGTAGCTCCCTGATGCGGCATAAACATGTACCAAAAAGGTTGCAAGTGCACAACCGTGTCAAGTTATAGTATTTAAGATATCGATCCCACGAGGAAGGTGTTTTGTAGGAGAAAAATATAAAATCGGTTCTTATGTTTTGTGCGTGACAAATAGAATTGATGAGTGAATGTGATTGTGAAGAGATTGAGATAGTGAAAATGATGTGTAAATAGGTGCAAGTGTAAGTGAGAGTGGATTTAAAAAAAGAATGAGTATGATCAATAAGGTGAGAAGGAAAAAATGAATAAAATCAAGAAACAAATAAAAAATCAAGAATGAAGAACAAAATTCTAGAATAAAAGAAAATGCAAGAATTTAAAGATGGTGGATTCAATTATAGATATGGATAATCTAAAATTGAATCCACTTCTTAGAAAATGGTGATTTCCTAGAGGGTTCTAGCCTAAAGGCGAATCAAACAAAATAAAAATAAACAAAAAGAAAAACTAAACCTAAGAGGGTTCTAGCCTCAAGGTGAATAGTATAAGAAATTAAAATCTAACTACAAAATAAATTGTGAAATCTAAACTACAAAATAAAATTGCAAGAATTAAATGCACGAAAATAAATCTACTCTATAAGCATAAAATAAATCTAAGGCAAGAGGGTTCTAGCCTCTTAGCTATTTAACAAGAAAATAAAATCTAACTATAAGTATAGAAATAAATCTAAACTAATAAGCAATAAAAGAGAAAAAGAAAAGAAATGCAAACCTTCAAATAATTCTCCATCTTCATCTTCATCTTCATCATCCAACAAAGAGAAGAAGAGAAAAATTTAAAGTGGTGAAAAAATTATTATTGATTGCAACAAAAAGTTACAATTTTGGAAGGTCTTCTCAATTAAGAGTAGCCCTCCTCTCCAAAAGGAGTTACAAAAATTTTTACCCTTCCAACCCCTCACTCTCTACCCCTATTTATAGTAATCTTCAATGAATATGAGCTATTGGATTTGTCTTGAGTCCCAAGCAATAATCTCCACCTTTGAATTTGCTTTTTGTTCTTCTCTAGCCCAAACATAGGAGGCCCAATTGCATTTGATTTTCCAAAAAGAAAATCAACAATCAAGTCCGGCCCACATTTGAGTTCATTTCCATTTGATTTTCAAAGCAAATCCGGCCCACATTTGAGTTCATTTCCATTTGATTTTCAAAGAAAATCCGGCCCACATTTGAGTTCATTTCCATTTGATTTTCAAAGCAAATCCGGCCCACATTTGAGTTCATTTCCATTTGATTTTCAAAGCAAATCCGACCCACATTTGTCCGGCCCAAAGATGAAGTTCCTGTCTCCTATGCACATCTGCAGCAACCATTCTTTATCCGGTCCACTTCATTTACAATCCAAATCTTTGCATAAAAACCCAATTCATTCCAATTATTTGCAGCCAAGTCCGATCCTTGGGTGTAGTCATTTGTTGATGGGCTTTGGGCCTTCAAGGAGCTTGATTTTGTGGCTTCTAAAATGAGAAGAAAGAAGATTTTGAGGGGTTTTTACATTTAATAATATTTATTTATATTTTCGTTCAATTATGTGCAAACTAAACTAATAACACTTATTAATAGTATATTTATTCATGTAAAATAGATAATGAGGGTATAAAATTGTAATAAAATATGATTATCACTCTCTTATCTTAGTAGGTGTCGTACGATATGGTGCTCGGGATATCGGTACTGTGCTCGGCTGCAACTCGATGCAGGAAACAACTTCTCTCAATGGAGGAAATCTAGGTATGTCCTGAAAGACATCCTGATACTCTGAGACAACTCTGGTCTCACACAAATCAGCACTTCGGTCCCTCAGCATCACCTACTCGACGTATATCAGAAATGACCCACATTCCGGTCACCCTGTGAGGTTGCTACTATCTATACAAATCTAACAAATGCTCACAAGCTGACTGTTTTAGTACAACAGTTGATACTAATAGGGTATGATGATAGATAATCCATACCAAGAAAAAAATGTTGAAATTTGACATCAGCAACACGATCAAC
This sequence comes from Asparagus officinalis, assembly GCF_001876935.1. NCBI lineage: Eukaryota > Viridiplantae > Streptophyta > Magnoliopsida > Asparagales > Asparagaceae > Asparagus > Asparagus officinalis. The sequence continues at coordinate 60,441,064 of NC_033803.1, read as the reverse complement.
TTGATGACTAACTCAGACTCATCTAGTCTAATGACATATCTTCTACAGATAGAAGGGACACCTCACTAGAGGAGTAGAGTCTGACAACGGAATATTTAAGGAATGTGCTACAAGCTGAAACCTATCAACGAAGACATGAAAGATAAGAGATAAGCGAATTTTTAAATCAAACTAGATCCGAGCTGAAAAGGAAATCACGAAGAAAGCTCCGCTCGTCCCCTGATCACACGGTACTGCTGAATAAACTCTGCTGGTGGTGCAACAAATATGGTACCATCTGTCCTTCAGGAATCTCCTCGATAATGAAAATCTGGCCTGCTGGTCCCTAAATCTTCGGATTAACAAGTAGTGTCTCTATTTCCCCGCTGCTGGCCGAAATTGTGACTCTGAGACAATCGACTGTGACCTCTATCATGATGGCTTCCTGCTGGTGTACTGCGATAAGTCTTTTGCTCTTGTTCGATCTTGTTGTGATTGTAACATGTACTCCGAACTCTGTGCTACTTCGGCGCTCTCGAATCATATCATGCTTCTTTCTTATATTGTCCTTGTTGCTCGGTAAAAATCATTCTTTCGCTGCTAGGATTCTCTAAATTCCGCAATAGTTCTCTTGCCATTGTCATTGTCACTATTCTGGTTTTAATTTCTTCCTTCACCACGGGTATATCTCTCTACTTTACTTAGACTAGCTCTAACTGCTTGTTGAAGTATTGACTAAAATTCTCCCAAATAGATGATAATTGCTACCCCAACAAAAATCTTGATGTCATTGCTATCTTCCAACGATGTCCTCAATGCTGAATACATCTAACTTCTGCTTGGTACTAAGTCAACGTTCAAAAAAATTTCACATACTCCTTCCCTTATAGATTGCAATTGAAATTGGTGTGCCTTGAAACTCTGGTGCTCTTTTTGTCTGATATCTTTCTTACTCTCTCAAGGCTAAACATCCTGCTCTATGGCTCTATAAACAGCTGATTGTGGTGGTGGTGCCTTCATAAATATTACCTCTTTACTTTCACGACGGGTACAACCGGTGATGGAACTCTAGAAAGTGGTACTGCTGACGAAAACGGATACACCTCTTGCTCCTCGAGTGTTGTAAGATCTTGCTGCTAACGGTGCTATGGAGTCGATCAAATACTGTGGTGCCTACTGCAGCTCGGCTCTGCATGCCCAGCTCTCCAGGTACGAGTTTTACCTCGATCATATCCTCGTTTCGAGATTTATAATATCAAAAGGAGAGCTAAATTATCACAGTAATGTGTTATGAATTCGTATTGTTATATGTTATATGTTATATATATATATATATATATATAGTTATACGCATATATCGTCCTCACTCATACTAGGAAATCCTTAGTGGACTCTATACATGAATCCTAGGAAATTCTAACCTAGCTCAACGACTCGACACAGAATGATCCTAAGGATACTGGAACTAGAGCTCTGATACCAACTGTGACGCCCATGGGTTTACACAAGGCTGCAGTCCGAGGTAAAACTAGGAATGTCAAACCTGCCATGCACCACACCGTGTAATAACATGTTTCACCATCATAATTACTATCTCTCTAGTAGAATCAACAACAAGTGTAGGTACAAAAGCAAGTAAAAGATAATACAAGAGATATATGATGAAATAATAGATAAAAATGATATTTTATCATCCAATATACAAAAATATAAAGTGAATCTCTGAAATAACTAGTCTGGAGATCTCAACAAGTCTCAAATACAAAATATCTGATAAAAGGAAATAAGGCACACAGCCTTTACAACTTCTAGAACATAACTCTCAAATGTCTAAACAAAATGTCTACAGTGGAGCTCCATAAATAAAATAAAACTACAAATGAAAGATGAACGCTAATAAATATCGTCATCAACCTGCGACTCTTCGTGCACCTGGCTCGTTACCTGAAATGGTAGGGGACAACGAGCGTCAAAGCGCTAGCGAGCAACATCACAACCAACCCTAAGGGAGAGGGCTCGTTGCAAATAGAAAATACAGTTAATACATATATACATAAAATCATTGATCCTAACGATAAGAGGATTTTAGTATTTAGGAAATTACAACACGAGCATAGGTACGTCGAGCGAAATAATCCAAACATGGAAATCCTCATGTATATACCTTGTATCTCAAATTGTAAATCCCTAAATACCAAACCCAAGATCTAATACAAGAACAATAATATAAAGAAGACTAACCCATCTCAGAACTCAAATACCATGTCATGTCAAAACCCACATAAGTGTCATGTCTAGCCTATGTAAGTGTAAGTGACATACTCAAGATTAAAACAGGTGTCCAACACATGGACTAAGACTAGGTGTAGTGGATGCCCAACACATGGACTGCATATATAAATTGTCCAACACATGGAGTAAATGATGAATGTCCAACACATGGACTGAATATAATGAATGTCCAACACATGGACTGAATATGATGAATGTCCAACACATGGACGGTACATAATAATTGCCCAACACATGGACTGAATGAAATGTGTAGAATATCGATGAGATATATGAAAAGGATGCATATACACTAATTTCACACGTGCCTCGATGTGCAAATCTAAACTCATGTCCGCAAGCCATCTCGCATATGAAGATACATAATAAATAATAATTTCTAACGCTAAATATTTGAGGCGACTCCTCGTTCACATTAAAGCACACAACAAAAGTAAACATGCACAAACTATGCCGGCGATCAACCGAAACAGGCAGAAACCCTTCACGGGTTTCTATCTGCTTCGAAACAAATCTAGAAGTGACATCATTATTTTCCAAGCATAATATTACTGATATCAACATATATGAAATAACATGAAACGAAATATTAGCATGTAAATATATCGTCGAAATCCTAAATATTTATATACACATGTTTAAACGTTTTAAAAGCAAAAACTTGTGATTTAATTCATGATTAATAAATTTTAGATCTAAAATTTATCAAGGTTACTGTTGTAATCAATTAGAAAATTATGATAATGTATTCTCATTTCATAAGTTATAAAGATCTATCTTTTGTACACTAAAAATACGTTTTAGGCTCGAAAAATCCGAATAAAACTTAATAAAATGTGAAAAATAAAAGGGTGTAGAGTTGGGCAAGATATTACTTGTCTCAGATGCTAAAAAACTCTTGCCACGTGAAAGAGAACCAATCCCCTTCGCTGCACTGCACAAAACTCGCTGAAAAATCCTCTGAAATCCCTCAAAATCGCCAAAGAAAAGAACTAGGGTTTGAGAGAGGGAAAAAGGGGATGCTAGGGTTTGGAACATAGGAGAAAAGAGGTGTTTTTTGTATTTAAACATAGGTATATATGACAACAAACCCGAAAAACTACAGGCCAAAACCCGAAAACCGAAACTGGAAAACCCAGTCTGACTAGAAACATATTCTTTGGTATTTTGACTGTAACTTTCGTATCCGACCTCAGAATGAGGTGATTAAAGATTTGTTGGAAAGCTACTGAAGTTATATACAACTTTAGTCTTTTAAGTTTTTCCATATTCATAACATATCAGTGTGTAAATATAAAATCTCTCCACTGGTCATAAATTTCCAGATTTATACATCGAGCATGATTTGTGCATTTGCTCTTATATATATACATATATACATTGAATTGATCTCAAATCAATTCCTAGTATACTCAAATATCATAATATATTATTTATAAATATATAACATATTTATTATTATTTATCACAAAATATTTAAATTTTTAGGGTTTTTACAGAGATGGCGGGAGGTGATCGGGACGAGGTGAAGAAGAGCGAAGCAAGAGGAGGAAGAAGAGAAGATCTGGAGAAGAAGAGGGATAGTTTGGGGTTTATTTGAGATTTTTTCTCTTGGAAATTGTAAATAGGGCTGATTCATATGGATTTTTTATTTATGGGGCTAAAGCACATTAGAAAAAGTTCAAGGGGCTGGGACACATCATGTTTTCATTTTTGCGGCCTTGAAGCAATTTTCCCTTATTTTTATGGTCCGATCTCTGTAGCTTTTATACAATGGTTCACTTTTGATTATAGTTTAAGGATATTTTAACATTATCTAATTTTTTATATTATTAAATTAAGTATATTATTATTTTTATTTAACTAAGGGTGAGCCTTGGCACAATGGTAAGGTCGCTGCTTACATCTGACCTTTCTCAGAGTCCAAAATGGTGGGATCTTCGTGCACCGAGCTACCCTTTATCATTTTTATTTAACCCTCACAATCTTGTAATTAAACTCTCCAATTCACTCTTCATGTCTTTGAATAATTTGAGTATCCATCTTCGAATATTTGTTTTACAAGTTTCTCTTTAGTGCTCATTTTCTCTTTAATGGGAGCCCAAAACAAAATAGTTAGCTATTGCATTTGCACACTATACATAACATACACAATATTAGGCCCGGTTCTATAGTATAACTACAAGTGACTTCACTATTCTCTTAAACAAAGAACATGAATAAATTATTGGTCAAATATGTCACATATTTAATGTCTTTCTACATGCATTGAGCGATCTTTGCATAGTATAATCTTGGTTAGTTCTTGTAGAACATAATCCTTTATCATATCATATATACATATCTATATTTTCGAGCTGAATACTAATAATGTAGAACAAAAATAAGAATAAGTGTTTAACCCAAAATACAATTTCATGGGGACCTAATAATCTTTTGAACCACACAAACTTTAATACTTATAGTTATTAGAAATTAGTAAAATTGAGAGGTTAGAAAAGGAAATCAAAAGTTTTAATATAGCAATCATATTTTATAGTAGTATAGATATAGATGTAGATAGATATCGATAGATAGTTATAGATATAAATAGATAGATATAGATGTAGATGTAGATATATATGTAGATTGATTCCTTCTCATTTGAGACCATCAAAATTTAGTTGTAAATGAGCAGATATGCAGATTTTGAGGGTGAATCCACATAATGTGATGAGTTAGAAACTTTAAATTAAAAAGCTTCAAAGAATGTAGAGATCAAATTAGCAAATATTCATATTTAAAGGTGAACAAAAAACGCCTGAATAGAAACATGTATGATTATTACACAAAACCAGGTAGCGGGAAATTTATTTTTTTTATAAAATCCGCATTAATTTCATGATTACTTGGATTTAAACACAAATATTTTGAAGTTGGTTAGCTAGGGTTAAGGATTATATTTTTATATTCTAACACAAATAATAGAAAAGGAAAGAGATATTACCTCCAAACATTTTGAATGACGTTGAAATACTAAAATTAGAATCTGAAATGAGGATGATGATGAAAACAGTGTTTTGATGGAAGAATAAAGATATAAAAAGAGAGTAGAAAGGTACATAATCTATGTGGAGCTATTTTTTAATTACATAAAAGAATTCCCAAGCAGATAGAATTACAATTAAATATATATATATAGATGAATTTGTACCCATATGATGCTTTTGAGTTTCTTGGGCTTCAAGAAGAGACAGTTTCTTTGGATTAAGATCGAATACCAACCTCAAGTTATTATTACACATAATCTATGTGGAGCTATTTTTTAATTACATAAAAGAATTCCCAAGCAGATAGAATTACAATTAAATAACTATATATGATCATTCATGTTTCATTTTTTTAAACAATTAGTTCCTATACAATTGGAGGCAAACCAAGTTAGCTAACGAGAAATATCCTTATCTAACCAAGAAGAGAACTCATCTGAAAAATCCTTGAACCAAAATCGTTCAGACTCCAATTCTCATCCTGGTGCAGCTAATTTGTGCGTGACCTCTTGTTATCTTCTCTAGGTACATAAGAAAAGTCCGGTTGCGCCTCTCTGACACCTTCAAAGATTAATCCCAAAAGGACCAGTTTCATGACTAGCAAATTGAAACCCTCGGAGGATAGCTAAGGCTGCGACACTCCACCTATGAAAGGGATTGAAGAGGCTCTGATGACTTCATCATCACTGTTCCTAATCACACGTCC
>NC_033803.1:60421198-60435036 GCF_001876935.1 Asparagus officinalis | reverse complement strand
GAATTTTGAGAGGAGGAGGGATCAGTATCCATTATGGATTTCTCGTCACTCTTCCTTTTTGATCTCTATTTCCGGCCCAAGAGTCCCCTAAAAGTTATAAACATTCTTCGTATCACCATTGTGATTATCTTCATCCTTATATCCTTAAGATAATAACAATGGTGATGGGAAGCATGGTTACAATTTTTGAGAAACTCCTGGGTGAGAAACAGAGAACAAAAGATAAAGGGTAACCAGAAATCCATATTAACAATGATTCCTCCGCTATAAAAGGGGTGAATAGGGTTGTTGCTAATCTTATTAGATATTAATATCAATTAAAACTAATTAACAAATATATCCTAACAATGAAGATATTCAATAAGATATATACAAGGATATATATGCAAATGGAAAATAAATAAAAAATAATATAAACAAATAGTGGACACAAGAAGCAATCCAAACACAATAATATAATCACGGAGTTCGGACCTTCCGTCTTACGTCTCCGCTCCCCACTCCCAGGGAGAACTCCACTATCGACACATCCGGTTTGAAAGTCGGAACTTCTCTACACACTTAGTTTTCTAGCTCACCGAAAACTCTACAAATCTCTCACAAGGCACATACATAAACTACAACCTCAAGTGTTGGTTCTCACGTATCGTCACCCTCAAGTGCTCGGCTTTACTACCTCTCTCTAGGCTTTACTACCGACGCTACTCCTCTTGGTATCGACTACGTCATCACCACACACTCCTCTTGGTGTAAATGTGTATTACAAGGTGATTCTCACAAATAAAGCTCAAGTACAATAATTTATTCTCTAACAATGAATGAGAACACTATGAAGCTCACTCTCACTAAATCACTCATCACAACCCAACAATATATTGTATGAATAATAGTAAAAGCTCAATTAAGGTGTGAGTGATAAATGAGAACAATAAAATTCTAACTCAAATAAAACTAGCTAATATATGAATATGAAAATCAAAAGATAAATAATCTAGATAAAAGAGTTAGAAATCTTCTTTATAAACACAAGGAGCTGTAGATAGATGATGAGGATGAATTCGTTAGAAATCTTCTTTATAAACACAAGGAGCTGTAGATAGATGATGAGGATGAATTCCTCAGTTGAAATCAAAAGCTTCCTCCTTGTGAAAAACTCCTCTTTTGAAACAAACTTAAAATAATGCTTAAACACAAACTAAACTCTTTCAAAACTTGATTAAACAATTTCTTGACAACACCAAGAGTTGAATGCACTCGGGTATTTATAGGCACTCAAGACATCAGCCAAAACCCAGAGAAAAAGACAAAACAGCTAAAAAAACAAAAATCTAAAAACTACAAAAAACTAGTTGTTATGAGCTTATCAGTCGACTGACGGATTTCATCAGTCGACTGATGAGCTGTCCGTTATAAGCAATCGACAGCTTATCAGTCGACTGATGGATCATCAGTCGACTGGTCAGTTGACCAAAATGAAACAAAGAGCAAATGGAAATTGCAGGCACTTTCATCAGTCGACTGATCGGTCGACTGATTTCATCAGTCGACTGATAACAGGTTATCAGCCGGAATCGATTTTAAAATTGAGTTTCAAGGCTTTGTAAAAAATAGTAAATAAATTCTAAAAAATGTGAAACTTTGTAAACAGTTTATAAACATTTTGACAAACATATTTGAAAATGAATTTTGCAAAAAGGTCCTTATATTTGTAAAAACTCAACGTTTATCAAAAATATACATAATATATGTTTTTGATGAATCTTGAAAATAAAGTTTGACTTGTAAGAACACGTGGAAACTTTATGAAATGTTTTTATAAACGTTATAAAACATGAATGTAATGTAAACAAGATTAATAAACCAATATTGTATTGTTTTCTCAAATAAACTCATTTTGTAATAAAAACAAAAATTTTATGTGTGTATATATATTGAGCTTGAAATATATTCACACAATATACGCTACAAAAACAACTAATATACCAAGGCTTGATGGATCTTCAATATGCTCGACTTGGTTGCGGATGAAGCTTGATCTTGAATATGACTTGATGTGCAATGGCTTCATTTCACTATTCCGCCAACCTTCATTTGATGTGATCGTGTAGGCTCAATCCATCCAACCTTCAACTTGGATATTTGTGTAGATTACCTAACAAAACAAATGCAAACACTCGACACATATTATTAGGAATTGTTTGTGATCATCAAAACAAGATTAGAAGATGTAGGCTCATAACATGAGACCTAACAATCTCCCCCTTTTTTGATGATGATAAATAATCTACACAAAGAGTACATAAGATATACAATAAAGCACAATACTCTTAAAATATACTCACAATTCACTTGTTTCTCCTACTTTGGCAACATTAGAAATGGGGAAACAAAATAATAAGAGAGCGAAAGCTCCCCCTATCATAAAGCATAGGTGAGTATAAACAAAATTATGGGGAAGGCTCCCCCTATAAAAAAGGCATATAGAAAATATGCTATTATGAACATGACAAACATATGTGAGCAAGCATAGATAAATGTATGCTAAACACCACTAACATACAAGAGTCTAAAACATAGATATATATACCAAGTGTCACAAGAGTCTAAAACATAGATATATATACCCATAGGGTATATATCCATAAAACAAAAAAAAAATCAAAGATTAAAAATTAAAAATCAGAAATCAAATGAGTTTTCAATAAATCCAAAATAAAATTCATAAGTTATAACTTATGATTGATTGAGAACATATATAAATACATTATTATGAGAATGATGTCTCAAAACGTAAAAACAAAGTATAAGTTCATGAAAATTTATGAAAGCCAAAATCTTATTCATGAAAAATAAAAAATGATACCAAGAAGAGCATAAAGTATCATTTTAACAAAAATGAGATGATTGAGAAAATACATGATTCAAATGACGATCATGCTCAACCAATAAAAAGAAATTCTAAGCAAAGAGATTCGGCAAAGATGTCCAAAAAAATATATTTTGTATCAATGTAGATAATGGACACATCTTTCCTATTTTCATGATCACAAAAGTTATCGAAAAATTTATAAGTTTTATCCATAAAGATCAAAGATTAATATGCTTTGGATAAATACATAAAAGATTAATATACTCATTTTCGACAAAAACAAGAAAAACTTGTTTCAACCCATATGAATGCCCGGTAAGCATAATATGAAGTGAAAGATCAATAAATTCGGTTGCTAAAAACATAAATCTCCAAAAAAAATGTTTGATCAATAGAAGAGATCTTCTTTATGAGACTTGATCAAACCATATAAGGAATGCATTATAAACCACAAATACATAAATGTCATCAAAAGAGTGTTTTACTATGATTTCATGAGCACAAACACATCAAAAAGAATCAAAAACAACACAGTTCAAACCAAGACTATAAAACACATGAGAAACATGAACTATGGTTTTGTAAAACAATTTTTTTATTTATCAATAGTATAAGACGTGTGTGTGTGTGTGTGTGTGTGTGTGTGTGTGTGTGTGTGTGTGTATTAAAATACTTTCTTTTAAAGATTTTAAAAATTAAAAAAATCATCTTTAAGAACTTAAAAAAATAAAAAAATTGTTCTTAAAGAATTAAACATATTTTGGCACCAAATTATTCTCGGTACCGAAGAGTCTAGGGACATGACCCCTATCATTAAAGCGCAAAGCCCTAAGGCTATGATCCCTTTTGGGCATATATGGTGCACGGATATGGTCAAAACAAAATTCATATATGTGACCTTTTCGATTGCAATGTGTGTAATGAAAGGGTATAAAGGTTTGTGTTGACCAAGTGATGGTGCACGGAAGTCATTTGCAAACAAAGGTAATTTATTTGAAGATTTTTGCAAATGAGAAACATTTTTTAAATCAAAAATTTGGCCAAATGGCCAAAACGATCACAAAAATCGCACTTATACACATAAGCATGTTTATGATGTGCAATATTTGTATATGCATGTGTATGAGATGTAGAAACTTTATGAGATGCACATGAAATAATATTATTAGAATGTTTATGTGCATCATAGCAAAATTGAGCAAGATGGCTTTTTCGGCCGCAAATAGAGCACTTATAAATTTTGCTATATACGTGTGCATAATGAGTGGACTTATTTGCTTTAGACTTAACACACATATTCACAAGCTTCTTATGATTGTCAATGTATTTAGTTAGAGTTGAATCTAAAGAAGAAATGTGATCTTTAATATTATTCAACTCATCATTTGGCATAATATTATTGACAATAGAAGTAGAACAATCATGATTAATTTTAAACATTTGGCATAATATTATTGACAATAGAAGTAGAACAATCATGATTAATTTTAAAAGAATTAAATTCATTTCTAATTGTTTCTCCTTCTAACATGGCATCATTTTTCTCATGAGATAAACTAGTAATATCCATTTTAATTTTTCATTGCTTTCTTTAAAGTTTATATTTTCATTAGCAATAATATCAAACTTAGTTGCTAGTGCCTCATGATCGGATTTTAAAATAACATGCTTGTTTTTTAAATCTACAAAATTATGATGCAATATGTTGTAGGCTTTCATTAATCTATCATAAGCACATGCTAGTTCATAAATGGATAGATCATCATCGGGATCGGACTCGCATACCTCACTAGGACTGTCGCCTAGTGGTTGTGTGCACAATGAAGATGAAGCTCCAATATTACTTGAAGTAGAGTCCACCGGAATCCATTGAATCTCCTCCAAGTTGCCTTGACATGCCTCTATATGTTTCCATAATAAATAGGAACTATCAAAAGAAACAAGTTTGTTAGATATAGATGGTTCAAAAGCTTTAAGCAAAAAATCTAACAATAACTTATTCATGATAAACATTTTCTTATCATGATTTCTCCACTTGGATTTCTCTAAATTGGGCACAATATAAGCATTATCAATAACTTCCCATAAATATAAATATTTAGATCTAACAAATATTTTAAATCTAAACATCCATTGAGCATAAGAAAAATTATTGAATAAAGGAGCAACATTTATATCATAGCCTAAAAAGGGGTACCATACATATCCATAATAAACGTGCAAGCAAGAAGAATAATATCAAAACAATATTAGCAATAATTATAAGAACAAGGGATCTTTAACTCAAGGTGGTTAGACCTCAAATCAAAGAGCACCAAGCTCTGATACCAATTGAAAGTACCCTAGAGGGTGGAGGGGTGAATAGGATTATTGCTAATCTTATTAGATATTAATATCAATTAAAACTAATTAACAAATATATCCTAACAATGAAGATATTCAATAAGATATATATGCAAGGATATATATGCAAAGGGAAAATAAATAAGAAACAATATAAACAAATAGTGGACACAAGAAGCAATCCAAACATAATAATATGACCACAAAGTTTAGACCTTTCATCCTACGTCTCCGCTCCCCACTCCCGGGAAGAACTCTACTATCGACACACCCGATTTGGAAGCCGGAACTGCTCAACACACTCAGTTTTCTAGCTCACCGAAAACTCTACAAATCTCTCACAGTGTACATACATAAACTATAACCTCAAGTGTTGGTCCTCATGTATCGCCTCCCTCAAGTGCTCGGCTTTACTATCTCTCTCTAGGCTTTACTACCGATGTCACTTCTCTTGGTATCGACTACGTCCTCACCGCACACTCTTCTTGGTGTAAATGGGTATTATAAGGTGATTCTCACAAATGAAGCTCAAGTATAATAAGTTGTTCTCTAACAATGAATGAGAACACTATGAAGCTCACTCTTACTAAATCACTCACCACAACCCAATAATATATTGTATGAATAATATTAAAAGCTCAATTAAGGTGTGAGTGATAAATGAGAACAATTAAATTCTAACTCAAATAAAACTAGCTAATATATGAACATGAAAATCAAAAGATAAATAAGCTAGATAAAAGAGTTAGAAATCTTCTCTATAACATAAGGACCTGTAGATAGATGATGAGGATGAATTCCTCAGTTGAAATCAAAAGCTTCCTCCTTGTGAAAAACTCCTCATTCCTCAGTTGAAATCAAAAGCTTCCTCCTTGTGAAAAACTCCTCTTTTGAAACAAACTTAAAACAATGTTTAAACACAAACTAAAAAAAGCTTCCTCCTTGTGAAAAACTCCTCTTTTGAAACAAACTTAAAACAATGTTTAAACACAAACTAAACTCTTTCAAAACTTGATTAAACAATTTTCTTGACAACACCAAGAGTTGAATGCACTAGGGTATTTATAGGCGCTCAAGACATCAGCCAAAACCAAGAGAAAAAGATAAAACAGCTCAAAAAATAAAAATCTAAAAACTACACAAAACTATCCATTATGAGCTTATCAGTCGACTGACGAGTTTTATCAGTCGACTGATGAGCTAACCGTTACAAGCAATCAGTAGCTTATCAGTCGACTGATGACCTTTATCAGTCGACTGATGGATCATCAGTCGACTGGTCAGTCGACCAAAATGAAACAAAGAGAAAATGACAATTGCAGGCACTTTCATCAGTCAACCGATCGGTCAACTGATTTCACCAGTCGACTGACCAGTCGACTGATAACAGGTTATTAGCCTAAATCGATTTTAAAATTAAGTTTCAAGGCTTTGTAAAAAATAGTAAATAAATTCTAAAAAATGTGAAACGTTGTAAACAATTTATAAACTTTTTGACAAACATGTTTGAAAATGAATTTTGTAAAAAGATTCTCATATTTATGAAAACTCAACTTTTATCAAAAATATACTTAATACATGTTTTTGATGAATCTTGAAAATGAAGTTTGACATGTAAGAACATGTGAAAACTTTATGAAATTTTTTTATAAACATTATAAAATATGAATGTAATGTAAACAAGATTAATAAAGCAATATTGCATTATTTTCTTAAATAAACTCATTTTGTAATAAAAACAAAAATTGTGTGTGTGTATATATGTATTGAGCTCAAAATATATTCACACAATATACGTTACAAAAACAACTAATATACTAAGGCTTGATGGATCTTCAATATGCTCAACTTGGTTGCGGATGAAGCTTGATCTTGAATATGACTTGATGTGCAATGGCTTCATTCCACTATCCCGCCAACTTCCATTTGATGTGATCGTGTAGGCTCAATCCATCCAACCTTCAACTTGGATATTTGTGCAGATTACCTAACAAAACAAATGTGAACAGTCGATACACATTGTTAGGAATTGTTTGTGATCATCAAAACAAGATTAGAAGATGTAAGCTCATAACATGAGACCTAAAACTCAAAAGCTGTCTGGAGAGACTCTCTCTCTCTCTCTAGAGAGAGGTTTTTTTCTTTCTTGAGGAATAGAGAATGGGGGTGGTGCTATTTATAGGGAATAAATTTGTTAAGACCTCCTCTAATAGAGGATCAGTGGAAGTTCTTCTACTGCGAAACTACATTCAATTGTGATGAATACCATCACATCCACCATTAATTGTGAAATTGTCTAAGTCTCTTGATGATAACTAATAAAGACTAATTCATTCAACTCTTACAAGGAGAAAACAGTCCCAGACTTTCAACAGATGAGATCACATTAAGATTTCTATTGTTATCTTAAAAATCACTATGACCTTGGAACCATTACTAAACTTGAAAACTAGCTAGTCTAGACCAATCACATGCATTTAGCACACAAAATGTCACAAATACTGAGAAACAGCGATATACTTTAAAGCACTCACTGCATAACACAAGGTACCAAATTAACTTTTAATGTCAAAAGGTCCAGCCCAACAATTACTAATCTTAGAGAACAATTATAGAAGACCTACCTCCTCTTAAACTTAACTATGACGAGCATCTATGAACAAGATTTTATTCACAAAAAATTTAAAAAAAAAGTCTGTAAACAAATCTCAAAAAAATTATACACACACACACAAAAGATGTTGTAGTTCCTACAGCTACAGTGATCCAATCTAATTTAGGCTGCAAGAGTTGAAATGGAACGACGATTGCATTCATTCAGCATATCAAAATTTAAAACTGGCATTTTTGCTGATTATGCTACTATAGTCGTTGATACACTACACCACTAGAAAAAGACAGATCAAAACAATTACTGCTTGAAGAGCGGATCAAAAAGCGCCGCGTACTGCTTGCGCACGCGCGAATTCTTGCGCAAGAGGCCAAAAGGTTACAGAGGGAAAAAGTGGAAAAGAAGCCATAAAAACTGCACAAAGTTTGGAGACCAAAGTCTAAAATGGAGGCCGAAAAGATCGAAAAATACGGGTCACTCAAATCCGACCCGCCGAAACACGGGTCACTCGAATCCGACCCGCTAATTCGCAGGTCACCCAGAGCCGACCCGCAAATTCGCAGGTCACTCAGATCTAACCCGTCAATTCGCAGGTCACCCAAATCCGACGCTCCACTTTGCGGGTCACCTGGATCCACCCCAATCTGACCCGCGCCAGAGTCAAGGTAGAAAATCTTCTGCACCTGTTTCGTCGATCTCTTTGAGTTCCGCATCCCCGGTGGAGCCCCGCGATAACGTAGACTTGTTCCATTTCAAGATGAGGATGGCGGATCACCTGGGTCCTTTACGCAAAGATCGAGGCAAATTTCCGATCGAAGAACGCTTAAGTCCGGTGACTGCACCCAAAGCGACTCGTCAAGCTGGGGGTCGCGCACTCTCTCGCAACAATTTCAAGCCTTCTCATAAAGAGAAAACTCCGGTTCCCACCCTCCTAGGGGTGTATATCCAAAACCAGGAGCTTGTTGAGATCCTACACTCCCAAAAGCGTAGTTCTAAACACGTGACTCTTGAAAATGTTAATAAAGCGGCAAATCCCCTGAAAGAAACGTATTCATCTGACGATGACAACGTTATACCAGGGGAGTCGTGTCAACACACGATAGGTTGCTCTGGTCATCTGACTGATGAGTTGTACTATCAGGCTGGGGGTACGAACAAGTCTCGGAAGAGAAGTACTCACGAGTCGGAGTCTCACTGCCAGTGCGCCAAGCTAATCAGGGCAGTATTATCAGCATATAGCTGCCCCAAGACCGCTCCGCAGAGGGTCTCGGTATTCGATAGGATCTCTAACGGAATGACAAAGTCGAAGCCTAGGAGTTTCCGCAAGAAATGATCGGCTGTTCGAGATGATGAATTCCCAGAAGTTACCATCAATATGGTCAATAAGGGAAAGTCCCCGATTGTTTCAAGTGGTTCTAGTCCCGATTTTTCTCCAGGAAGAAGAGTTAATTCGGGAATAGCTCGACTGATATCTTGACTCCAGGTGGAAGCGGTCAGACCTGAACAATCCGCAGTCACAGTTAATATGGCTTGGAGGGGAAAGTCGACTCGACCTTCTAGTTTTGATCCACTCATATCTCATCGTCTAACCCGGTTGCGATCAGGAACCATTAGATAAAGAGATTATCAGCGAATGCAGAGGAGATTATCCTCAGATGATAAAGCATCAGATACCAACTCTGCAGTCGCTTCTGACAAAACGGTATCCAGCCCAGGGGAACCCCGCGAGGTGTTCATGATCAACACTGAACAAATCGCCAAAATTCTTGAGAATGCTCTAACCAAGCAGAAAGAGGCATTCAAGATTGAAATAGAAATGACTATCCAACCGATGAAGGAAGAGCATGACCAATAAATCTGAGTTTTGTCCAATCAAATTGGCAAATCAAATCATCGCAATACTGCTAACCAAGCAGGTAGCGATTCAGATGTGGATGAACGCCTCAATGCTGATAACCCTCCCGTTGACCAAAACGCCGGGGGTGGTTCAAATGCCCCCTACAGATAACAACGCTGGGGGTGGTCCCGCCAAAGATAATAATACCGGAGGTGACCATATTGTTCCTCTTGGAAATAATTTAAAACATGATACAGACGAGGATGAGAAAATAAAAGACCTCGAGAGCAAAATTAACGCTCTAATGTCTACTCGAGAGGTAAAGAGGGTCAGTATTCCGTGTCCTTACCCGAGAGTGTGGGATTCGATCCCGTATCCGGCGAAATTCAACCTGATCAACTTCACGCCGTTCGACGGGAAGGGCTCGCTCACTCAGCATCTAATCTATTTCAAGTCCCACTTGGGTATAATCTTCGGTAATGAAGCTTTGATGGTTCGGCCATTCATTGACACCCTTCGCGAGCCCGCCTTCGATTGGTACCGCCGTCTCAAGTTTGGAAGCATCAACAGCTGGGACGACCTGGAGAACCTGTTTCTCGCTCACTTTTTTGATGACGATGCCGAAGTGTCAATCAGGACACTCTTTGATGAGAAGCAAGAAGACGACAAAACGGTCGACGACTTCGTCAAACGCTTCCAGAATAAGGCAATAAATTACCGAGATCCGATCACAGAGGACTTAATCCTTCAAACCTGTCACAACAACCTCTCCTTGGACGTATTGGAAGTTATGGGAGTAGCATCGTCTAATAACTGAAAAGAGTTGAAAGTACGTGGAGAGCAGGCCGAACACTTCCTTAAAAGGAAGAAAGCCGAAAGAAGCCAACCGACGGCTAACCCTCTGAAATTAAATTTCGCCTCCCGTGGTAAAGGGAAAGCACCTGCAGCAGCTGTTGACGCTAACCAGACGTCGCAACAGCAACCCCGAAGACAGCAGAAGACTTCGGGTTCGAGACTCCATAAAGAGTACTCCTTCAAGGACGAAGACGTTCCAGCCATCTTCGAATCCCTCATTAAAAACAACAAGATTAAGCTACCACCTATCGTAAATCAGGAGGAAGCTGACAATACTGTGGATCCAAAGTACTGTACGTACCACAGGAGAGTCCTTCATCTCACCAAGGATTGCTTTGCTCTCAAGAATAGCATCCAAACCTTGGTTGAAGCCGGCGTCATAACGCTAGGATAAGCCAAATGATAACGACAACACTCCAACAAGTATACGAGTATAAACTGCTTCTTAATACTCCAATAGGTATATGAGTTTAAACTATTTTCTACCGTTGACGGGAAGTTCCTTGAGAATTTTATATGTCATATTCGTAAGGATAACCCGATCATGTAACTGAGTATAATGTCAGACCCAATTCTACAAAGGAAGCTGGGGTAGATGATTCATGTAATGGGAAGTTTCCGGAAGAATGCTACATGTAACTTTCTTAGGGATAACCGATCATTACGAACAAAGTGATAAATACTAAACCCACCGTGATTTTCGAACACTCTTTTGCTAAGACGAGATTCGATCAATTCGTTGGATCAATCTTCACTCACAAAACTCTCATTGGTGTTTGACGACTCACAGTCTTTCACCACAAAATCCCCCACCGATCAGACTAATTGACGGTGGGACCACCAAAACTCCTTTCGTTTGAATCTACTCAAACTTTTGAGGCGTCTGTGCACTTAACATTGACGATTGTCAAACCCCTCTGTGTTAAGTATTTCTCACTTAACATCAGGAACCCCCACTGTGATTTGTACAAGTCAACACTCCAACTGTGATTTGTACTCCCACTCTCACTATCCACTTGGTCAAACCTTTCTATAGTTAGGACCACAACCAAAATCCCCTCTCGATTTCTCGAATAAACGAGAGGCCCACAAATCGAGCGATCAAACCTTCCTACAGTTAGGATCGTCTCAAACCTCCCACTCGGTCAAACCTTCCTACAGTTAGGGCCAAAACCAAAATCCCCTCTCGATTTCTCCAATGAACGAGAGGTCCACTTTCAAATCGAGTCAAACCTTCCTACAGTTAGGATCACCTCAAACTCCCGCTTGGTCAAACCTTCCTACAGTTAGGGTCAAAATCATAATTCACTCTCGATAAACAAGAAATTCATCGTTAGTTTGATAATCAAACCTTCCGACAGTTAGGATTATCCGGATCTTTTCGATTCTCGGAGTAGAGATCCCACTCTTAGTTTTACCTTTCCGGATTCTTGAAGTGGAGATCCCACTTTGAGTTTCTTTTCGCAACTGGAGATAGAATATAAAATTCTTCCTCTTCAGCTTTGGGAGATAGAATATAAAATTCTTCCTCTCCTATTTCGGGTTCGTCTTTGCCCCAAAAGAAGACACCATCCTTCAACTCCATAATCCATGCCTCTCACGCACGGGAAATTTTATCCCGAATCCTAAGCAGGGATAAGTCAACGTCTAATATGCGTTGTCGGTTTAGTCTTTCACCGATTGAAAACGATACCAGAATATCAGTATGGGGTATTTTATCCTGAAACCTAAGTAGGGATGAGTCAACGCTTAACCCGCGTTGCTGGGTGGTTCGCTCCCGTAAAAACGACCGAGTCTACGTATTCAACACCGTAGCAACAAAAATCCATGTCTTTTTCACCGGTTGAAAAAGACACCAGAATTCCAGTCTGGAGAATTTTATCCCGAAGTCTAAGTAGGGATAATTCAGCGTCTAACACGCGTTGCCGGGTAGTCTATTCCCGTAAGAAGGACAAAGTCTATGTATTTAATATCGTAGCACTAAGAGAGTTAACTCTCTTAGCATAACGTTACATGCGGAACGGACTTAAACAATCCGCATGCAAGCCCGATTCAAACGGTAATCAGTAAAGGCACGTCAAATCCGTTGAAGGCTGAGGATTTGCCAAAAATCCTAAGTCAGTTAGCGTCTAACACGTATTGCCGGGTAGTCTATTCCCGTGAGAAAGATGAAGTCTACGTATTCAATATCGTAGCACTAAAAGAGTTAACTCTTTTAGCACAACGTTATGTGAAGAACGGATTTAAACAATCTGCATGCTAGCCTGACTCAAACGGTAGTCAGTAAAGGCTCATCAAACCCGTTGATAGCTGAGAATTTGCCAAAAATTTTATAAATACAAGTCATTGACGTATCAGCTTTATTAGTTGGTCTCATGACTTGATCATCCAATGACTTCAGGATAAGATCTATATTTACAGATGAATCAGCTTTAACAGTTAGTCCTGTAGCCCTAACATTTAGGACCGTCACGCTCCAACGCCTTAAGAGCTTAAACTGTGTAGACTCTAACAAACGTACGAGTATAAACTATGTTAACATTGATCAATACAAAACCCTAAGGTCAATGCCGGTCAACGCGTAGCCCAGGGTCAACGTCGATCAACGCGTTATGATACAGCTAATTGGTTCAAAGTTGACTCAATGACACGAGCAAAAATCAACTCACCAACTTCAGTTCGAGATTTCGACAATGGTCAGATGATAAACACAGCACCGGAAGAACTTTATCTATTCAACAAAACACTGAATAGACTGAAAAGTGGAGAAGTCAAGAACCGAAGCCAGTTATAGGTCCTCTGGCACCGATTGAAGGTGGGGGTCTATCACATCCAAAGCATTTCAGACTCATCTATAAAAGAATGAGGCTGAAACACTTTGGAGGGGGTATCTGTAGGCGTCAAAAATTAGCTATAGGTCCTTGAATACAACTCGAATCAAAGAGTGGACGAATCGAGAAGGTTCACGTCAACCATCTTGCGCACGTCGGTCAACGCACGCGCTTCAATCAGTTCGCACGCGTCAGTCAATGCGCGTACGTCAGTCAGCTCGCACGCGTCAATCAGCTCGCACGCATCAATCAACACACGCGCGTCGATCAACTCCAAGCGACCGAATGCACTCGTCAGTCAACTTGCACTTATCGGTTAGTTCCAAGTGCCGTAAAGAAGTTAACGAGCGTATGAAGCAAGTTAGCAAATCGTACAAGTAAATAAGACGGTCAAACACGCAAAATGGTGAAAAATACAAGTCCCGAAAAACTGAAAAACACCAAAGAACTCGGCAAAAAACCAAACCCCCACGATCGCGCGGGTCGGACCAC
>NC_033803.1:60415774-60421186 GCF_001876935.1 Asparagus officinalis | reverse complement strand
CTGTTTCGCGCAGGTTTGACCCCCGGACGCGTTTTCGACGGTTTTGAGCGGTTTTCTCAGGATTTATCTGTTTTAGGGATTCTTAACTGCCTAGATATCATCTACAAACGTGGTTAGGCCGTTATTGACTGAAGATAAGGCCAAATCATTCATTCTCATCCGAAAACCCCCCAACCGAAGCCTATAAATACGAGCTCGGTGGCTCCTTTTAGCTGGGCGGATTAATTATCAAGACGAGGAGGTGCTACCGAGTTGGAGAGCAAGGGAGCACGAATTTCAGCAAGGGCTAGTGAGATCCCGGCGAATCCTGGCATAAAGAAGGAGCAATTCGAAGGATCTGAAGCCTGTTCTCGTTCATTCCTTGAGATTAGGCTTGGTCTTAATCTTGAGAAGAGCTACTGATTTCGCTTGGTCGATTTCAGCGCTTTAAGCAAATACCTCCTTAGTGAGGTAGGAGCTCTGCCGAATTTTCAGCAATCGGATCTGATCAAAGGTGGTCCACGGATAAACCCCGGCACAGGCGAAGACACCCACACAAGCAGAAGACCGATAAACGATCTCCCTGCGTTTGTTTTGACGAGAGTTGTAATCTTTGTTTTCATTGTGTAAGAGTCTTATAAAAAGACTATCTTTTTTTCATTTTCATTGTAACGACTGAAGTTATAATGAATACCGCAATAAATACATCAACTTTTGACGCAAACAAGCAGTAGTAGAATTGTCACTTTTCTTAACAAAAATAATTGACCGAAAGACAGGACTGGTAGTACACTCAAACCTCTTACACTAATTGCTTTAAGGAATCCCCACTCAGTTGCTATTGATTGAGTGAGGTAGTACACTCAAACCTCTTACACTAATTGCTTTAAGGAATCCCCACTCAGTTGCTATTGATTGAGTGAATATATACATGACACAAAGTTATAACAGTTGCTATTGATTGAGTGAATATATACATGACACAAAGTTATAACGCAGGTTTCTGCATATTTTATTTTACTCTCTAGATATTTTCGTAAAGTGAAATTAGTTCTCTCAGCTCCTATTAGATATACAATGCAAATGGACATTCACTTTAATATTTACTTGTGTGGGTGTAAATTTGTACTTTGGTCATAAGAAAGAATATTGCAGCAATATCTCAGAAACTTAAAGAGGATGATTCTAGATCAAGTCTAAATTTTAAATGTGTGTTCAAGAATCTAGCATACTCCATACCCACATCTTAGTGATGACACTACGACAATTGAACATGCAAATTTGCTTCCAGTGATTGTTATGCGTTATTAGCAATTCTTTCAACCATTGACACTCAAACAATGAAGCTAAAGTTTGAGTCTCCTACTCTCTACAAACACCTATTGTTATCTTTAATGAAAATAAATCACCAAAACAAAAACCAGCTGCAATAATGCTGATACCTCAAAAAATCCCTCATCTGCGTTAACAATTTTGGCATTACCCCCAACAATATAAAACTAAAGTACCATCAATTTATCACAAAATTCTCATTTTCAAAGACTCAAACAAGCATCAAAACAGATGGTGTTCACTGTTCAACATCAAGTCCACCGACAAACTACATCGGACACCAAAACCAGAAAATACCCAGAAACTTTTTCGATTGAAACTCCCCATATCAATCTATGTTTCTCATAAAAATACTTCTAAAATCAAAAAATAAATAAATACTTGAGGAAGATAGAGAGAGGGGAGTCCATACTCTCGTGGTTACTGATAATCACATTTTATTACAATTTTATACCCTCATTATCTATTTTATATGAATAAATATATCACTAATAATTATTTTTATCTTTTAATTGCAGGTTAATGAAGAATAAATCTCAACTTCTCATCTCTCAACAAAAACCCATTGATTAAATGCCTGTATCGATGCCAGATTACTGTAGCGCGCGTCAATGGCTGATTTTGCTTGTCTTGGGGCTCAAGTTTGATCCAATGGCTCTCATTCACTGATGTTTACTATAAATAGGGGTAGAGAGTGAGGGGTTAGAGGTGTGAAAATTTTGTAAACTCCTTTTGGAGAGGAGGGCTACTCTTAATTGAGAAGGCCTTCCAAAATTGTAACTTTAGTTGCAATTAATAATAATAATTTTTTCACCACTTTAAATTTTTCTCTTCTTCTCTTTGTTGGATGATGAAGATGAAGATGAAGATGGAGAATTATTTGAAGGTTTGCATTTCTTTCTTTTTCTCTTTTATTGCTTATTAGTTTAGATTTATTTCTATGCTTGTAGTTAGATTTTATTTTCTTGTTAAATAGCCAAGAGGCTAGAACCCTCTTGCCTTAGATTTATTTCATGCTTATAGATTAGATTTATTTCATGCTTATAGAGTAGATTTATTTTCTTGCATTTAATTCTTGCAATTTTATTTTGTAGTTTAGATTTTGCAATTTATTTTGTAGTTAGATTTTAATTTCTTATACTATTCACCTTGAGGCTAGAACCCTCTTGGGTTTAGTTTTTCTTTTTGTTTATTTTTATTTTGTTTGATTCGCCTTTAGGCTAGAACCCTCTAGGGAATCACCCTTTTCTAAGAAGTAGGTTCAATTGTAGATTACCCATATCTATAATTGAATCCACCATCTTTAATTTCTTGCATTTTCTTTTATTCTAGAATTTTGTTCTTCATTCTTGATTTTTTATTTGTTTCTTGATTTTATTCATTTTTTTTCTTCTCACCTTATTGATCATACTCCTTCTTTTCCAAATCCACTCCCACTTACACTTTGCACTTATTTACACACCACTTTCACTCTCTCAATCTCTCCACAATCATATTCACTTATCACTCCTATTTGTCACGCACACAACATAAGAACCGATTTCATATTTTCTCCTATAAAATCACCTTCCTCGTGGGATCGATATCTTAAATACTATAACTTGACACGGTTGTGCACTTGCAACCTTTTTGGTACATGTTTATGCCGCATCAGTTACAGTAGACTTGGTCGACAAGAGAGAGGGTCAAAACGCTGGGCGAATAAGAAGAGATCTCATCTTCAGGCTCTTCCTCGATGCGACGGCAACCGATGGCGGCGCTGGAGACGTGCGACGACTGCTGAAGAAGACGGGCGCCGGCGGCAAGAGGCTTTCGTTTTTTAATTTAGGGCTGAGTTGAAAATGGTGAGGAAGGGGAGAGATATTAATATGGGGCCAAGGGGTATTTTGGGGATTCTGGATAAATACAAGTGCTGAAAGTACTGTATTTTGAAGTTTGGGTTTAAAGATAAATACAAAAAGTGAATTGGGCTTAAAGATACAAATAATAGTACTTGGGTTTAAAGATAAATGAGAGTAAACAAATGGGCCTAAAAGCAAAAACCCCTAAAATAAAATACAAGCTAGTTCAAAAATGAAAATAGTTTCTTGAAATTAATTTAGTAATAACCAATTAATATTATTTTTCTCACTTCATAACGGGAAATTCTCAACGACACCGGTACGTGGAACAGCAGTTCACACGTGTTACAATCCTACTCAAATTCATGTGGTCTTCATAGTAGCATGACTAGTCACGCGGTTTGGATTCTGGAGTTACGAGTCCTCTTGGAATTCCAAGAGGAGTGGCGTTGCACACATGTGATGCATACAATAGTTATTTCGGCATCGAAAATGATAGGGGCGTACCTCCAATCACAACCTCAACCACACTCCCTTTCTTATTTGCTACAGTACACTGGGCCCCACATGAGTTTTTAAAATTTTAAAATCCCATGTGAGGCCCGGTACACTGTAGCAAATGAGAGAAGAAATATGGTTGAGGTTGAGGTTGTGGTTGGTGGTGTGCCCCTAGTGCCACCCTTTCGGTATAACATTTATTTTCTTACTTCTAGTTGTTTTGATTGAGATAACATTCGATATCCCTAAGCCTACGAACCTGTTAGCATGATAAAATAAATGGTGTTCCATAAACCTAACTCGTTTCCAAAAGAGTCATGATAACTCATCACATATTTTATGTTTAATCAAAACCGACATGAAGACCTCCAAAGTAATATTAATATCGAATCAAAAAGAAAATATCAATGAACAAACAGAAAAAAGGATAAAAAATCACGACATAGTCCTATCTACATCTACCGTATCTAGCTTTAACTACCAAAATCTTTCCCCTTCTTGTCTTTACATTAATCTCAATTCCTTCCGAAGCCATCGTTAAACTCGCCTCGGTCGCCCCTGAGATCAGCTGGCGTCTATGTACAAGCTTATTGATTGTCATCAACTTCACTATCTTTCATCTTCTCAACACCTTTCACAGCACAAATCTCTTCTAGACTCTCTTCACTCCTTCGGATCAATGATTTTTCTCCCACTCTTACTAACATATATGTGAACTTCAAGGTCACAAGTTCAACTCTCCTGAAGTTCAACTCTCCTGGGGAGGACCCACGGGAATTTAATTTCTTAGAATACTTGAGGCCGTGCGTTAGAAATATCCCTTAGCTATAATGCCGGGGGGTATGATGCCCATGGTCCGAAGGATCATGAAGAAGTTCCCTCGTTATTAAAAAAAGACAAACTCGTTTCCTTCGCCAACATCCTCCCCCTCCCATCTCTCAAAGCTCTCTCCCAATTGGATGCAATGATTCTCTCTCTTTGGCTGCTCAAATTCGTCCAACCCCTCCCTAAACAAACAGGTTTAGGTATATATAGAACTTACAAAACGAACCGGGTCAAAACCTGAAAAAACTACCCCCCCCCCCCCCCCCAAAAAAAAAAAAAAAAAAAAAAAAAAAACCGCACACTCCTCCACCCCTAATGAAGCCTAATCCGCCTTCGCCCCTAAAATATAACATTAATCGCACAAATTTCCTCGCATTCAGCCTTTTCCAGTGCACTGGAATGCCTCCAAACAAACTAAAGCTCTCAACATAACATTTCTCCGCATTTGTCACTCCCAGTAAAAGAAAATCCATAACTGAAAAGGTTCAGGCATGTGAGCGCCACCCCGCGTCTCGCAAACTCCAACAGTTTCATGGGCATGAACATGCTATATAGTGTCCACTCAGGCCCATGTGTCCATGTATTAATTTCTTGAATAATTCTCCGAAAAGAGTTGCTGGGAAGACAATCACCAACACAATATATACAAAGAGTTTTTTACTTTGTTCGGCCAAACATGCCTACATCACAGTTATGTTACTATGAAAAATTCACTATCTTTACTATTAAAAAAGCCAATAAAATGAATACAAGTGATACAAGTTTTTCTCAGACGTAAGGTTTTCATTGATATCTTGAAAACCACCATTTGTGAAATTGAAAATCTTATGTGATTTGATCTTATCTATTGAAATTGAGATAGATGGTAAGGCTTGAAAGTATTGGATTCTCTCCAATTAGCACATAATTGGAGAGAATCTGAATCCATTATGTTAAG
>NC_033803.1:60377717-60415460 GCF_001876935.1 Asparagus officinalis | reverse complement strand
CGGTCGACCGGGCCGGTCGACCGACCTCCTTCCAGACGCACAGGAACCCTTGTGCACGAATGCGGTCGACCGGACCGGTCGACCGCCGCCTGTTTTTCCTGATTCTGCTGCTGATGCTGAAATTCCTTCAATTCTCCACCTCGGCGAATGTTTCCACCAAAACTGAGCCGACACCAAACCATCCAATAGTTCCTCAACAAGTCCAGGAACAATACTCGAGCTGAAACACGATCTCCCCCCATCTTGATCAACTGATCAAACCGGCTGCATCTAAAGACTGCCTACGTATCCTCTTGCCCAAGGAATCAAGCCGAACGTAGTTCACCCAAATGGCCGCCAACGGCCTCAGCACTGAAGGATGTTCAACAACTTCAAACAATGACCAAATTTCACTCCTGAAACAACTTTGGTCAACATATCTGCAGGGTTGTCATTTGTGTGGACCTTCTCTAATATGACATCTCCATCATCCAAGACGTCCCGTACAAAGTGGAATCTGACATCGATGTGCTTTGTGCGCGCATGATAAACCTGGTTCTTTGCCAAATAGATAGCCGACATACTATCACAATATATCCGAATAGTCCCCTGTGCAATCCCCAAGTCCTCCAATAATCCACACAACCATAAAGCCTACTTAATAGCTTCAGTAACTGCCATATACTCTGCCTCTGTAGTAGAGAGAGCCACTGTGGACTGAAGCGTGCAACGCCAACATACAGGTGCACCTGCCAATGTAAAAGCATAACCTGACGTAGACCGGCGTTTGTCAAGATCTCCAGCATAATCTGAATCCACATAACCAATACAAGCCTGCCCGTCCTTCTCATCCTTCTGAAATACTAAACCAACATCCACGGTGCCACGAACATACCGTAGAATCCACTTCACGGCCTCCCAGTGACCCTTCCCGGGGTCATGCATGTATCTCGATACCATGCTCACGGCCTGTGACAAATCTGGCCTCGTACACACCATCGCATACATCAAGCTACCTACTGCACTAGCATATGGGACCTTCGACATATAATCTCTGTCCTCAACTGAAACAGGTGACATCAACGCTGAAAGCTTGAAGTGGGGAGCCAATGGTGTGCTAACTGCTTTTGCATTGCCATCAAAGCTGAATTTCTTCAACATCTTCTGCAAGTAGCTCTTCTGTGTAAGCTTCAATTTCCCCTTCACCATGTCTCGCTCGATCTCCATACCCAATATCTTCTTTGCCGCTCCAAGATCCTTCATCTCAAACTCGGATGATAACTCCTTTTTCAGCTTTCGAATAGCTGAAGAATTCCTGGAAGCAATAAGCATATCATCAACATATAAAAGCAAATATATGAGCTCACCATCCTGTAGCTTGTGCATATAAACACATGGGTCATATGGGCTCCTTGTGTACCCTCGGCCAATCATAAAGCCGTCGAATCTCTTATACCACTGTCTTGGTGACTGCTTCAAACCATAAAGAGATTTCTTCAGCTTACAAACCAAATTTTCCTTTCCTGCAGCTTTGAAACCCTGTGGTTGTGTCATGTAGATCTCCTCATCTAAATCACCGTGTAGAAAGGCTGTCTTCACATCCATCTGGACCAAATCCAAATCCAACTGTGCCACCAACGCCAATAAAATCCGAATCGACGAATGCTTCACAACGGGTGAAAATACCTCGTTGTAATCAATGCCCTCAAGCTGTGCATTATTTATATATATTCTCATTGTCTTTATGTATGTGAGTTGTGTTTAGCATTTTTTTCCATCTATGTTTGCTCACATATGTTTGCCATGATCTTCATTTTGTATATTCTATATGGCATTTTGATAGGGGGAGCAATCCCTATATCCTTCTATGTGTTATACTCACCCATGCATATTGGTAGGGGGAGCTTTCGCTCTCTTATTCTTTTTGTCCCCTTTTTGATGTTGTCAAAGGGGGAGAAATACTGTGAGTATATCTATTTTGTTTGCTTATATGCATGTTTATTGGAACTTGTATATTCATTTCCTTCATGCATATATTCCTTTTTGTAAATTGTTTGTCATCATCAAAAAGGGGGAGATTGTTGGCCTTCTTGTTTTGATGATGTTTAACAAACAATTTACCACTAATGTTGTTTGTCTAGTATTTGTGTTTTCTTATTTATTGTAGACAAACAACGTTGTTGGAGGATGGATGGATTGCGCCATAACGACGATATCAAATGGAGGTTGGCGGAATTGTGGAGTGAAGCATCGTACAATTCAAGTTCAAGATCCAAGTTTAGCTTCATCCGCAAGTGTACCAAGATAGAGCTTCGTTGAAGATCAAGATTGCTTGGGTAATTTAGTTTAGGTTTTATATTATGTGTGTTAGATACTCTAAGCTCAATATCATATACACACACGTATTTGGTTTCTATGTATATATATAGTTATATATATACATGCATGGTTTTGGGTTTTTATGTTTTGAACACTTTTGCAAAATAATGAGATTTCATAATTGGGAAATGCAAATTGGAAAATTCTTTTTGTAACATGTTCAAAATATCATTTGCAAACATTTCTCAAAGTTTCATCAAGTTTGGAATTGATTTGTTATGTTTAAAGGAATTTACAAATTCACGTTTTCGTTCGTGCACATGTTCGTGCATGTTTTACAAAACTGATGAGTTTTTACAAATGAGAAGTGATATTTGAAAAATTCTTTCTCTGACATGTTTATATACATGTTTAGAAACTTTCCTCCAGTTTTTACTATTTTTGGAGTTGATTTACTGTGCCTACTTGATTTTACAAAATCGTGTATCACAGCAGATTTTCAGAAACTGTATTTTTGTGTTCAAACATTTATTTCTCTCAACTGGGAAATGATTTTTCAGAAATTCTTTCTCTGACATGTTAATCTACATGTCTAGAACATTCCCACAAAATTTCATAATTTT
Source organism: Asparagus officinalis (assembly GCF_001876935.1). NCBI lineage: Eukaryota > Viridiplantae > Streptophyta > Magnoliopsida > Asparagales > Asparagaceae > Asparagus > Asparagus officinalis. The sequence continues at coordinate 60,412,539 of NC_033803.1, read as the reverse complement.
TGGAGTTCATTTACTATTTTAAATTGATTTTACAAAATTGCTGTGCATTGCTACAGTAATCCGGTCGACCGAAATTTTGGTCGGTCGACCGAAATTTTGGTCGGTCGACCGAAATTTTGGTCGGTCGACCGAAATTTTGGTCGGTCGACCGAAATTTTGGTCGGTCGACCGAAATTTTGGTCGGTCGACCGAAATTTTGGTCGGTCGACCGAAATTTTGGTCGGTCGACCGAAATTTTGGTCGGTCGACCGAAATTTCCTCCGGTCGACCGGTACGGTCGACCGACGCTGTTTCTGCTCGATTCCCAGGTTGGGATCTTCATCGCGGTCGACCGACGATATTTTCGGTCGACCGACAAGTTGACCGTTGGCTTCCAACGGCTCTTTTCTGAGCTGATTCACTGGGGCTGTTTTTGTCTTTTGACTTGGGTTTTTGCTGAGATTTCTAGTGGGTATATATACCCCATTGCTGATGTCTTTTCAAACTAACTAAGAGAGTTTTTAATCAAGTTTAATAAAGTTTTTAACAAGGGTTTTAGTTTGGTTTAAGTGTGTTTAAAAAGCTTTTAAGCAAATTGAGAGTTTGTTTTGGTGAATAAAATTCCACAAGAGCTTGAGGAGATTATCTATTGAAGTTTGAGCTTCCAACTATCATCCCTCCATCTCTTGTTATCAAATTGAGAAGTTTTCTAAACTCAAGCTCTAGCTTTTTGAGTTTAGTTTTGATTTATATCTCTTTGTTCACACACAACCTATTGAGCTTATTGTATTTACATTCATAGTATAATTTGGGGTTGTGGGATTGTAACTTTGAGTTGTGCTAAATTGAGTTCTCACCTTGTTAGAGAGAACAATCATTTACTGTATTTGTGCTTAATTGTGAGATCACTTTGTAACACACTTGTACACCGAGTGAGAAGTGTGTGGTGAGAGTCGGGGATCGTCCCAAGAGGAGTGGCGTCGGTTGACGTTCCTAGGGAGAGGTTGTAATCGAGCACTTGAAGGAGACACGGCTAGGCCCAACACTTAGTGGGTGTAGAGTGTGATTGCAAGAGTGTGAGTTGTAGAGTTTTCGGTTAGCTAGAAAACCGAGTGTGTAGAAGAAGTTCCGGCTTCCAAACCGGATTGTGTTAGTGGATTTCTCCCGAATCGACGAATGCTTCACAACGGGTGAAAATACCTCGTTGTAATCAATGCCCTCAAGCTGTGCATATCCCTTGGCAACTAATCTGGCTTTGAACCGAATGTCCCCAATAGAAGATCCCTCCTTCTTCGCATATACCCACTTGCAACCAATAGCTTTCTTACCCTTAGGTAGATGTGCAAGTGTCCAAGTGTCGTTCTTCTGAAGAGACCGCATCTCCTCCTCCATAGCTTCCCTCCACCTGATCGAATCGGGGCTAGACTCTGCCTCCCTGAATGTGGCTGGAACCATATCATCAACGACCTCCACTGATAATGCATATGCGACCATGACATCATTATACCTAGCTGGCCGACGAATCTCTCTCCTCGGTCTATCTGCTGCAATGGTCCTCTGAACATGACCCTGTTCCTGAGTCCCATGATCTACTGTATCCTGTATCTGCCCATCTGTCATCTCATCTCCTCCCAGTGTCACCTCTGTAGGAGCCTCAATGGATACAGTGTTCTCTGGAGTGGGTGGAGTCACATCATCCTCCACCTGCTGCGATATCTCTCCTGTCTGGTCTCCCTCCACCTGCTGAGGGGCTCGAGGCCTCATCATGTACGCCTCGTCAAATGTGACATCTCTGCTAATAACTATCTTCTTGTCCTGTGGATCCCATAACTTGAAGCCTTTGACTCCATCCCTAAATCCCACAAAGACTGCTTTCCTCGCTCTCGGATTTAATTTGCCATCACTGACATGATAATAAGCTGGACACCCGAATATCCGAAGCGACTCATAGTCACTAGCCACCGAACCAAACCAACGCTCCAAAGGAGTCTTCCCGTCTATCGCAGTGCACGGCAACCTGTTCACAAGATGGCTCGCATAAACCAACGCCTCGGCCCAAAAAGATCTAGGCAATCCACTCTGCGTCATCATACACCGCACCTTCTCCAGCAAGGTACGGTTCAATCTCTCAGCCACCCCGTTCTGTTGCGGTGTCTCTCGAACTGTGAAGTGTCTTCTAATGCCGTGATCCCGGCAAAACTGCAGAAACGGATCACTCTTGTACTCTCCACCGTTATCTGAACGTAGAGTCTTCACCTTTCTACCTGTCTGCAGCTCCACTTTCTTTTTCCACTCCACAAAAATATCCAGGACCTGATGTTTATGCTTCATCGGGTATACCCAATTCCTCCTGGAATAATCATCAATGAAAGTGACAAAATAGTTGGCCCCACCAAGAGATGTGTTCTTGGAAGGACCCCAAACGTCCGTGTGAATATAATCCAATGTACCTTGGGTGTTATGAACAGCGGTGCCGAACTTCACTCTAGTCTTCTTCCCAAGTACACAATGCTCACACAATTCCATCTTGCAGGTCTTAGCACCTTTCAATAGCCCCTGTTTAGCCAATGACTGTAGGGACTTATCTCCTGTGTGTCCAAGTCTCATGTGCCATAAGGTGGTAGTGTCCTCCTCTGTAGTGATAGAAGCTGCCAGACCCCCTGTAACTGTCTTGCCCTTCAAGTAGTATAGGTAGTTTTCCCTGACACCTCGCATCACCACCATAGAACCCTTCGTGACCTTCACTGTAGCATCCTCTAAGATCACTCGATATCCTGCTGCCTCCAAAGTCCCAAGAGAAATGATGTTCTTCGTCAACTGCGGCACGAACCTCACTTCCTTCAATTCCCTCACTACACCATCATGCATCCTGATCCGGACTGAACCAATACCACCAATAGGGCATACGTGATCATTACCCATAAGCACGACATCCCCTCTTTCCAGCTCCTCAAAGCTAGAAAACCACTCCCTCTTAGGGCAGATGTGATATGTAGCTCCCGAATCCATCATCCACTCCGTGGAATCCGCATAGCAAACCGACGGTAAAGCAGGGCATGAATAGCCTGAAGAATCTGAATCTGAATGCTCACCAATAGCTTTTGCAACATTCACTTCTGAAGCTTGTGCAGCTTTCCCCTTATTCTTTCCGGCTTTTTCTTTCCACTTTGGGCAGTCAATCTTCCAATGTCCTTCTTCTTTACAATACCGACATTGATTTCTACCAACACTCTTATAGGCACTCCTATTCTTTGACTTTGAGCGGTTAAACTGACGACGGTTTGGATCTCGGCCTCGAACTGCTAACGCATCTCCCGATGCCTTCTCGGAGGGTTCACCATCACTCTTCCTCAACTCATAGTTCACCAAAGCTGAGGTCACCTCCTTGTAGCTAACTGTAGTTCTTCCATTGATCATAGTGAGAACGAACGTACCATAATCATCTTCGGGCAACGAACACAGAAGTAGCATCGCCTTGTCTTCATCCTCAACTATAATATCAACATTGGCCATATCTGAAAGTAGCTTAGTGAAATTGTTGACATGCTCCCTGATGGAAACCCCTCTCTTCATCTTGAACTGGTAAAATCTCTTCTTCAAGTGAAGCCGATTCTCAATGCTCTTCGTAAGATATTTCTCATTGAGTGTTTCCCACATCTTCTTCGCCGACGTCTCGTTCATAACATCATAAATAAGATCCGGCGTCAAGCATGACCTAATAACACCACAAGCTCTACTGTTCATCTTTCTCCAAACCTTATCCTCCAACTCAGCGGGTTTCTCTTTTAACTCAAGAGTCTCCTCCAAATTCTGTGCATCCAAAGCATCCATCACCTGACACCTCCACAATCCAAAATTGATCTTGCCATCGAACTTCGGTTTGTGTGGTATGTGCGGTATAAGCTGTGAGCCTGTGAGATTAATTGTAGCACGTTGTTTAGCTCAAACCACTATCAAAATTAGTATCACGTACGGTTCTACTCTATTACTCTATGTGCGTTAAAGTGACACATCCGTGGAATTTGCCAACTCAAGGTCTATCTAGGTATCACATGGCGAACAAACACTTAATTTTTACTTCAACTAAAATCTATGGTACATCTGGTGTATAACTTATGTGTTATGATACTGTGATAAATACTCTGAGATTATGTTTACTTCAAAACATTTATGGAACAAGATGGTTGATCTATCAAATAATGCACTGCTAAAATGATGATACTTCATATTATAGATAAACATATGGATTCTCTCTCTCTCTCTCTCTCTCTCTCTCTCTCTCTCTCTCTCTCTCTCTCTCTCTCTCTCTCTCTCTCTCTCTCTCTGTGTGTGTGTGTGTGTTTGTGTACATATTGGGTACTTGATTCCAGTTTCATGTTTATTTAAGGATACCAAATATATACAGTAACACCAATCTCTAAATATATCTGATTGCTGATTGCTGATTGCACTCTTTCTGCTTATGACCAATCCAGTGATCACCCAGTGTGTAATTAATAAGACAATGCCAAAATGCATATTATCCTTCATGCTTGTCTATATATCAAAATTTCTCTTCAATGCAATGATTGAAGACCTAAATTATTTCATCAAAGATGGCTACATATTTGTTGCTTGCATATTCATGAAACGCCAAAATGCACATGTTTTACCCTATATATCCGAAAGACAACTGATCAATATACAATATTTTGTTAATCTTCTCTTTGTGGGAATAAAATGAAGGTAGAATAGACTCATGTTGCCTAAATACATAACAAAAGAGATTAGAGAAAGAAGATCTCAAATAAATCCAATAAAAGGTTCTCTATAGGAGTTTTGAAATCAGAAAGACAATTAATTATCAATTCACAGGCTTGCCCTTCTCTCTTAGTTTGGCGACTTCCTCTTTCATCGCCTCTTTCCTCTTTTTGTTCGCGAGAATTTTTGCCCTCAAACCCGTTATCGAAGGATCTTTCTTCTCCTCTGGTGGCGGAGGTGGGGGTCTCCTTGCGGCAGCATTCGCACTCTCAACTGTTGAAGAAGAAACTAGTCCAACAGAAAGCAAACCATGCATGAATTCTCTGTACAGTATATATCCATAAAATTTGCGTCAGTAGAGCAAATAAGCTATAAAATGGAATTTTTCTCAGACTATTTTCCGTTGGGCTCCTACATCTTCATACTTGTAATAAACACGGCGAATCACACGCTCGTTTTAAACAACTTAATGGATTCGGAGGTGTAAATGACAAATATGGAGATTTGAGTGTCTAATATATATTAAAACAAAATAAATTTAGTATCAAATAGAAGAATAACCCAAAGGAAAAAAAAATCAGAACACTTAACGTAAATATATATTTAATAACCTTCTGAGACTAGCTTTGTTGCCTGGAGTTGCAGGGATCAGCTTGATGTTCTTCTTTGGTGATGGAGAGAGAGTTGGTAGAGGAACTAAGGAACTGGCCATCATTGGTTCAGAAATGTATAAAAAGAGGGAGAAAAGTTTAATAAGTATTTCTTTTCAAGAGACCAAAACTGGAATGACAGAGCCACGCAAGGATAATATTTAGGTCCACATGTGAATACAAGTCGCATTCTATTGGTCAGCCTACTGATGGATCATATCTTGTAGCAATTCAAACCATAGCTTTTTTTTATTTGTGATATGGAAGTGTGGGTACATGGATAAAATGCAACTATGTGTTTCGTTTCTTTCTTCTTCGCTAATGCAAACCCTAAGTCTCTCTGCGAACCAAACAAGAAATCGATCGGAAATAAAAAGGGAAATAAAAAGTCCAGGGTGGACACTGTGTGAGGAGAAGGAAATAGGTTTCATACCTCATTTTAGCAAACCAAACAGCCCCTCACAGGACAAAAAGTTGCTATTTCTAGAGCTCGCAAGAAAATCAAGAAACTAAAGCATAAAATGTGTTTTAGGGAAAAATCACAAACTGCTGGTACAACAGATACTATAAAATTACTTAGGCAACTGATCGTCACGCGTAAATACAGAACACGATGCGTCCTACAATATCAGCATACATACAAACGCAAGCGGTCAAAATATGATGCCATCAGAGTACAAGCGGGTTGCTTGCTTCAATTTGACTATAGGAATAGGAAGTAAAAGTTTTCCAGCAAAAATTCAGTGACCTAGGACGTTCATGTACAAAATGCGTTCTTCTTAAACAAGTAGTGATTTCTCAAGGAACTCAGCAATTCGTAGCACAATCAGAGAACTTTAAACAAATCAGCTGCAAACGCCAGTTTATATATAACTAAGTCAAAATTCGGAATATCGTTGAGGATGTCAATAACAGTCTTCTGTTTATCACCAAAAGCAGGCCATACTAACGACGACAAGGAAATAACAGAGTTGGATGCAAATAAAGCAAATAAAACCAGTTCATGAAACCCCATAGCAAAAGAACTAAACTCTATGACATCTTCACTCATCATCTTCATCCTCATCCTCATCATCACCACCAGCACCAGAGTTGAGAGCATTCAATCGTTCAATGAGCTTAGCCTTTCTCTCCTCGTATGTAAGCTTCTTCAAGTTGTATCTGAAAGACGAAATCAGAATTAGTCAACAAATTATTTACTTATTGTAAAAGAAATTAAGATAAGATTTAGGGTTAGTTGCACATATAACCCTGCAGTATCACTGCTTTGGACTTGCTACCACTTCAGTTTCATTGTTGGAACTAGACCCCCTAGGTTTAATATTTGACTCTTCGGGCCAATCAGAGCTATCAAAACTACAAGGGCAGTGAGGAGGGCCAATGCGCAACTAATCCTTAGATTTATAAGAATCCAGGCACACAACTAATCCTTAGATTTATAAGAATCCAGGCAAGATCTTTACCTCTTGTGCTCCTTTGGTGGTTCCTTGGTGGACTTCAATGGAGTCGGGTCTGCTCTGATGGCAGCATGCACCTTCTTGTAGAGCTCTTCCATGTTATCAGGCTCAATTCCTCTCTTGATGTATTCAATAAAATGAGACTGATATTTCTCTGGCTCGTCCTCCATCAGATTCTGCAAGAAGAATTACAAACATTAACAAAGCACACATACACACGCACACCAAAAAATAAAAAATAAAAATGAAGCAATAAACAACACAAGCCTTTTATGTCTTACCCTCATGTAAGAAGCAACATGGCCCCCGAAAATGTACTTCCTATGAACCTCAGCATCAAGCTGCTTATCGTCTTTCTTGAAACCAGCAAACCTCTTTTCACTGTGAGGAATGTCGAGACCTCCATCAAGTGCTCCCTGCATAAAGAAAAGGAAAATTGATTACAAAATGAACACAGCATAGCTAATCCTATTGAGTATTTGGCAATATTTTATATGCAAAGGAACTAGAACAAAAGGTATGCAATGTAGTGACTAAAAATCAGTGAGCAGTATCTTCAAAAAATTTCCCAGTCGCAGAAATCATGAACAAATAAACTAAGCCCTACCTAGAGAACCATCGACAACTGCTCATCAAGCATAAGGCCAGAAAGTTGAAAGCCGAACCCAGATGAATATTGTTCATATTGATTAGGTAGGTCAAGATGAACACAAATATAAAAATATTGTTCATATTGATTAGGTAGGTCAAGACGAACACCTATAAAAAGCTTCGATAAAACCACATTTTTAAAAATAATTAAACTGTAATAGACAAGAAAACAAATGCTGATAATTTAGAGGTGAGGTCACCCCAGACCATCAAAGCAATAGACAGACTGGTGCAAGTACCACCATCCACGCATAAGTAGCTAATTGTAAAAGAAATAAGGATTATGATGAAATGTGAAGAATACCAACACCAGACAACTGCTGTGGTTGAAGAAATCCTGGATCTAAATTTGGATATAATGACAGAAGTTAGAAAAAAGGTCACACAAGTAAACTCAGTAATCTATGCATTGGGTCAAATATCTGTACTTTTCTAAATAAATACGAAAAGATCCACATAAATTTTTAGCCCAATAATTGTTCCCATGTGATGCATCTACAAAAAAGTGAGCACTTTACTCAATTCAAAAGAATTAAGAACAAGAATATAAAGAAAATGTGGTGAAGCTGAAGATCGAAACAATACAGCAAAACCTTTCACCAACTGAATATTTGCACGAAGTTGAGAAATTGAATGTTGAGACAATGTAGATAAAGGTGTCAGATCAGTTATCGCTTGCAGCAATCAAGAACAAGATTCAGCTGTAGAGAAATAGGAACAAAATTGATAGGACAGAAATCTAGAGGGGAACTTGTATGACCTACATAGCTGAGAATGGATGTAAAACCTGAGCAGGGAATATTAAAATTTAATAACAAACAACAAATTGGCTTAAAGAGACATGATGTAGAAGAAAAAACAAGGACCGGAAAACATAGAGCATACTTTCATGAACTGACCAGGTAAGGTATGTATTAGGCTATTAGCACTCATGACTTCATAATTTCATGACACTATAAGCAATACATAAGATAGCTTATAGAATGAGATTGATTAAAAAGAGGGATATAAGTACACCAGTTCACTGATCTTCAGGCAACTGCTTTAGAGAGGCACTAGAAGTTTATTTTCAAGTAAGAGTCGATAGACGACTTAACTGCATCTTGAAGATTTGTACAGGATTATTGTTCTGCTAAATTGATGTCTATCGTTAAGCCATGGTTCTCAAAGATGTAGTCATTGATTTATGGATTGCTTTATATAAGAATATCTCTATTTTATATTTGATCCTAAACTCATGCAACTTTTTTGGCTAGTAGCTATTATTGGCACTTTAATTTTGCAAAGAGCCTTCTCCTGCTGTTTGCAAGCTAAAAACTAAACTAAAACCCTGAAATGCATGCCCCACTTCATGCTTCGCACACCACTTCAACTCACAGCTCTGAAACTTAGCTAATGTTGGGATTTTCCACTAATGAACACTATTACCTTCATAATGCGTGACTTGTCCACAGTCTACTAATGAACACTATCATCTCATTGTATCTGAACACTTGGAAGTAGAACGAAGCAGTTGAATCATGTATCCTCACAGGGCTAACTTCATTATGTACTTAATAGGCCTACTTCACTGTCCTTTCTAGTAATTCATCTCAAAAATATAAGCAAACCTGATTTCCATTTGCTTTATGAACTCTCAAATTAAAAAATATTGGTGAAGAAACTAAGCAAATGAAATTAGACGGAGGAATGTAGAAAAAAACTATTTAGATTGTACTGTACATTCTCCCAAACGCAGGAGGATAATTTCAGATAAATCTTAATTTATACTAGATAATAAAAGCAGAAGAGAATATTCACATTCACTTGCGGTGCGAAGGGAAAAGACAGAGTCAAACATGAAGTTGAATCAATGACCCATAGAGGAAGGAATACCTCACCTACGAGATGAGGTTTGTGAAGATAAAACGGAAAAAAATCCTTGCAAAAGTGAAATATCTGGCACCGTACTGCGACGATATTGTCGCTTTATAACAGGTTGTCCACCTTTACCTCCCAAGTTGCCTAAAAAAACTCACTAACATAGGTCAAGCTGTTACTCAGCTACAGAACCCCCCTAAAATTTAAGGAATCTACTGACATGAGATACTTCTTAGAAAGGAATGTTAATAATATTTAACCACCAGTAAAATGCCCTGGCTTACTCCCTAATCATGTACATACACTTTATAGAACACACTACAATTGCCGTAACAGATTGAATAACTAAACATTGCTCCATCATCTCTGCTCCAGCTCAATATGTAGTCACAAATTTTAGTTGCTAGATATAATTAGTTGAATAATACCGGATTCAGCATTAAGTATACAATCAGATATGGATTCAGTATTAAGAAAGTATACCTTGAGAGCACCGAAAACACGATTTCCAGTGGTGGTCCTAACGAGGCCAACGTCCAAGAGAGCACGGAAAGGCCTCCTGCTCTCAGCAGGCTCAACAGAGAAGTCCTCTCCGGTTGCCTAAACAGAATGTACGCTAGTCAATTAAAAGGCTCAAACTTAACTGGATATGAAAAACAGTACTGTAAAAATTACCTCAACATTCCCCTCGTATTCCTCGTCCATATCAAGATTTTTCAAGACACGGCGAGCCAACAGAAGACCAGTACAATATGCTAATATTTGGTTACAAAGGTTAGAATGTGAACAAAACACCGGCTCAACTAAAACAGCAACAACATCATGCGCAATAATGCAAAATTACCCGCAGCGTAGTTGGTTAGACCAACTTCAAGACCATAACGAGGCAGCTCATGAGCATAAGCAGCAGCCATAACAATATCACCAGTAATACTTGCAGATATTATTTGTGCAATAATATCCTTGTTGGTCTAGTCAATGGCTAAGAATTTAACAAGCACAACAAAAATGACAAACATAATATACAACAAACTCTTAATAATAAACATGAAAGATTTCAGGATACAAATCGGACAACAAATCGATACTTAGGAGTATTGTACTTGTTCTTGTCCTGATTAATCAGACGAATGCGTGCACGATAATCAGTCTTGCCGTCTGCACGGTCCAGCAATAAAATTTCACATTAAATAAAACCAAAAGAGAGTTTGACCAACAAAATTCGAATACAGTAACATAAGATAGTTATCAACTAATACCTCTCCTCCTCTTGTATTTCACTTGAAATCGCTTAAAGTAAGCCTTTGACTTCTGGGCCTTGACGAATACCTAAAAGTTCATGGGATAAACTCATGGTTAAGTACAAGGATATCATGAATAGATAATTATGTGCAAAGTGATACATCACTAATCATCATATAATTTGATGTTTCAAAGCTACGAGGCTCTTGACGCTAACTACATGAACCAAGAGTAGTTAAATTACATTAACAGTCTCACTAATCTCGAAAGTAATCAGCTTTAAGATAAGTCATTCTATAGTTCAAACAAAAACCTAGGGTTTAATCCTCTTCTCACGGAAACAAGGGACAATCAACTTCGAAATTTAGTTCTGAAAATATCCTTCAAACAGCTAACCACGGTTCATACAAGATTTGAATCACTACCCATCAAAAATTTGAATCTCATACAAAATTTAAAGTGTTCAGTACTTGATTAATGAATCACGCAACAATATAAACACTACAAACTGAAATCATTGGGGTTTGTGCAAAGAGATAAAGATCGACTGAGGATCAATAGAGAGAGAGAGAGAGAGAGAGAGAATTTGATGGAAATCTTACCATTGTGCTCGTTCTGTGATCGCCTTCGACGAATGGAGGAGAGGAACGAGAGAGATTTTTGGGGAGCGGCGTGTTTTTGTAGTTTATATACAAAAACCCTAGGTGTTTTGATCTAGGGTTTCTATCTCGTTTTTTAATCCGACGGCTAAAATCTGCATTTGGTTATGGGCTGGGCTGGGCTTTCGAAAGGCCCAATCTGTTTTAAACCCTTTTGTTGTATTTCCCCTTTTCTCCACTTTCTTTCATTTTAGTTTTTTAGGGAGAAAGGTCTGTTTGGCTTTCAAAAAAAAGAGGGAAAATTGTATTTGCGGAAATATATTTCCCGCTTCCATTTCTATTTTTTTTTTGGTTTGCAACAAAAACATGGGAAAAGAGGCTAAATCACATGAATTGGGACCCACAAGTGAGATGAAAAGAATAACAATTCTATGAATTTTTCCTGAGGTTGTTTGGTTAGTTTCTTAGAAAAGTAATTGTAAGAAAAGAAATAGGCTTGTTCGATTTTTCTACTTTTCCAACCCATTTTTGAGTTTTGAGCTTGGAGATAAACTTCTTATTTTTTAAGGACAAAAGAGCTTTTTTAAGGACAAGAAACCACTAAGATAAGAAATGACGCACGCCTTCTAAAAAAAGTTTTCTCCATATAGTTTTCTTTTCTATTATTAGGTTCATCAAAAAAAAGAAGGGAAGGAGAGGATCTAAAAAAGCAGTGGCGTAGCCAGGATTTAAACATTAGGGGCCAAAAATATATATGTATGAGGATGAAAAGAATATATTATAAAACTAATCATGAAAATGTATGTATATAGTTTGATAAAAAAACCTCAGTGAAAACATTAATCCTAAAATTGTGCATGGCGCTCTTCAAGAGAAACAAAAAACATCAAGCAGTGAAACTAAATCAAAGGTCTTCATAATATCTCTCTCAATAAAAATAAGCAAACTGTCAGCAAGAAATCATCCTTCATCCTGTTACGTAATCTAATATTCACAAGCTTCATAGCCGAAAATGCTAATTCGGTAGTTGCGATAGGAACCGAAAGAGTCAAAATCAAGCGAATTAATCTATTAACAAGAGGATAAGTCATGGATTTCTCCATCTTTGCTAAACCCTTTACATAGCTCTGCAAATAGATGACAATCCCTCCAATTCTTGATGTTTTTGACACATCAATATAAAAGTGTTGCAACTGAAATCTCAAAGTAATCCTCTCTTGTTCTGTAAAATCACAAGGATAGTACTTTTCAGCAATAGTACAAATATCCTCAATATCAAAAGATTTGTACCCATCTTTCGAACTCAAAACAACACTAAGTTTCAAGAGCTCGATCACTCGCTCATTGAACATTGTATTTAGCTCTTGTAACTAAAAGTCAATAGTGACGTTAAATATATCAAAATGGTAATGATGTTTAGCAGTGATACAATCTAGTCTGCGACGACTTCGTCCTTTAAAATATGGACCATCCAAATTTTGAACGACAATCTCATGATTGAAGCAAAAAATCATCACATTCTCAAGGAAAGAATCCCACCCATCATCTCTCAAGGTTTGAATCAGTGACATTGTACTTGATACTAAACGCATTGCATTCACGATACCTTGAGATTTTTACTGCAAAGTTTGGCAAAGAATATCAGTAATGCCCATAATTTATTTCATGAGATGAGCAATAAAAATAAATTCAAATAATCTAATTTTTTTTCAAAGTTGCATTGGCATCTCCTTTTATTTTATAGCGAGCACCGTCATTTTTGATATTTTTAAGAATAACACAAGTTGTGTTATACATCCTTAGAATGCTACAAACTGAAGAAAAGTGGGAGCTCCAATGAGTATCACCGGCTCATTTAAAGTGCACATTTGATTAAAACCTCTACATGTCTTAATTTCATTAATGGCTAGCATGCGTGCAATTTCATCTATTTGAGCAGTTTGCAACTCATCATGACGCTTAGAAGAGGCGTTAACTGCATTAATGATGAAATGTCAAATCTAGAAAAAAAAACTCATGAACATAATTTACCTCTCTAGCAACTGTCATTAACGCTAATTGTAGTTGATGAGTCATACAATGGACATAATATATAAAAGGATACAACCTAAGAAAACGTGCCTGCAATCCTCTCCATTCACCACGCATATTGCTAGTCCCATCATATCCATGTCCTCAAAGATTTTAAAGATCAAAACCATGATGTGAAAGAACGTCAGATAGATTAGAAAACATAGTGGCCACTGACAAATCCTTAATATGGGCAAGATAAAAAAATCGCTCTCTTACACAACCTACGCCATCGACAAAACGAATCACAAGAGCCATCTCTTCTCTCTTAGCTACATCTCTTGATTCATCAACAATTATGCAAAACTTAGATTCTCCAATTTTTTTCATGAATACAATTTCAAACTTTATTTGCACAAACATGCAATATCTCCTTTTGAATTAAAGGAGACGTATACTTTGTATTAAATGGAGCATTTTCTAAAATAATAGTAGCCACATCCGGATTATATAATTCTATGTATTTGAGCGACTCAAGGAAATTACCTCGATTGCTTGAATAAATGCTCTCATCATGACCTCTTAAAGCACACCCCTGCAATTTTTTTGGCCCCTAATGTTTAAATCCTGGCTACGCCACTGCTTTTTTAGATCCTCTGCTTCCCTTCTTTTTTTGATGAACCTAATAATAGAAAAGAAAACTATATGGAGAAAACTTTTTTTAGAAGGCGTGCGTCCTTTTTTTGATGAACCTAATAATAGAAAAGAAAACTATATGGAGAAAACTTTTTTTAGAAGGCGTGCGTCATTTCTTATCTTAGTGGTTTAATAGAAAAGAAAACTATATGGAGAAAACTTTTTTTAGAAGGCGTGCGTCATTTCTTATCTTAGTGGTTAATTGTTCTCAAGACGAACCAAACAACCCCGTAGAAAACACATTTTAGAGATTTTCGTTTCAAGAAAGTGGGCTGAACAATTCAAGTTGGGACCCATGAGCATGTAAAATAGATTTTTTAAAATAATAAGTTTGATTTTCTTTCCATAAATTAGTTTTTTTAGGAAATGAACCAAACAACCCTTAAATTGTATTAAACCCCCAAGAGCTTTTAGTGTTTTGTACTAAACCCCGAATAACTTTCAAAATCCCACTAAACCCCAATAATTTTTTCAAAAGACCCCCAATATTTTTTCGGTGAATTCTGCAATAATATTCAAAATGCCTTTTTATGGGTTTTTAAATTGAATGTATGGGGTTTGTTATCAAAATGTGGAAACTTCCTAGGGGAATTTATGCAATTCCAAAATTTTAGTGGGAGTTTATTGCAGTTTTGGAAGTTTGAGGTGGGGGGTGGGGGTCACTGCAAACCCCTGAAAGTTCTTGGGTGTTTAGTATAATTCACCCTTCCTTTTAATTTTGTTCTGAGAAAAATTGCTCTCCGTCTCGATGGATTAAGTTCGCTAGTAAAATAAAGGAAAATGCTGGTAAAGTCTTTTGTTTATTTTCCTCACTTTACTTTCTGTTTTTCAACTCTGGAAAAAGGTGAGATAATACTAATTATACTGCTCTTTCCATGTTGCTACTATATATTCAATGGGGTGATAGAATGGCTTTTTTTTTTGACGAAACAATATGAAAGATAGAATCCGTTGGCATTATTCAAAGGAGTATGATATCTTAGACATCATATTTATTTAAGAAGAAATCCAACAATTTGCTCGACCAATATATGTTTTCAATAATCATGTTCTCTCTCATTTGATTTTCTTTTTCTCACTATTATCTTCTTAGGAAAACCATGGCAATATTATTTTATATATTATCCCATCATTTTCAAATAGAGTAAAGATAAAATCTACTTTCACCTCCCATTTCCTCCCATCATTTGCAAACAAAATCTTTTCCTCAATGTTTGAATATCCTACGAGGCAAAGATTTTCCTTTAGAATGTCACCAACTAAGCGCATAAGGGGGTGTTTGTTTCAAAAAAATTTTGGGATATAGGCTGAATTTCAAGTTTTGGGATGTAAAAAGGGATTTTTTTGGGTTTTGGAATTCCATAAACTATGTTTGTTTCAAAAAATATTTTGGCATATTGAATCCCAAAAACATAAAAAACTAATTTATTTTAGGATTTGAGAAATCCTGTTTTTGAGACCGGATATGGGCTGGATCTCTGACAAAACAAGTCCACTTCAGCCAACTGCTCTCGTAATCCCGAAAACCGATTGCAGACCCAACTATAGAGTCACCGCTTCCCTCTCCCATTTTCGTCTCCCTCCTCTTTTACCCACCGTCTCATTTTCCGCGCGAAAACCATAGATCTCCTACCCTCCTCTCCGCCTCTACGACGCCACCCCCTCCCTCCTCTAGAAATACCTAGGGCTTGTGGCTGAGGGGGAGGGAAAGAATTTTCCTCGCTTGGCACCTGAAAATTCGCAGGAAATCTAGGGTTAGGGTTTCGCTTCTGCTCCTCTTCGGCGAGTGGATGAGCCTAGTCTTCAGATATAGTCTATCTTTTGGTGTTTAATTGCTGAGATTTTTGTAGAAAGTTGGTGATTTTGACGTGTTTTGGGGATTTATCGAGGGATTTTAGCTGGTAGTGTTCGATTTTTGAAGAAATCTAGGGTTTAAGCTGGTGAGTTTTGTAAATTTCGACAAAGATTGCTTTGAAGATTCATGTGATTGCAACCTCCATTGCAACATCATTGTTAGATGAGGCAATCCATGTATTCAATTTTAATACCTATATCTGAGTCCCTACCTTGGTCCTATTATGAGGCTTGGTTGCTTGTGAGCTTGCTTGTTTTCTATGGTTTCAGTTTCAGTTTCATATTTATTCTCAAGAAAATGTTGTATTCTTTGTCTAATGGTTGCTTGTGAGCTTGATTCAGATTGTTTCAGCACTCAGTTTATTTCAGATTCAGGTTGTTTCAGGTTCAGGTTGTTTTAGCTTTAGTGTTTTCTAATAGTTGCTTGTGAGCTTGTTACTGAGCATGTTTTTGATGGGGGCTATGATGATTGGTCATCTAATAGTTGCTTGTGAGCTTGTTACTGAGCATGTTTTTGATGGGGGCTATGATGATTGGTCACGTAAGGATTTGAGGCTATGATGATGGGTCCATCATGGGGGCTATGATGATTGGTCACGTAAGGATTTGAGGCTATGATGATGGGTCCATCTTGCTTGTTTGCGACTGCTTGCTTGCAGCCTTGGTTTGATCATGTTTGTTCCTGGAGTTCGATGAATATCATCTTCATTCATATAATATCACTACATGCCTCTTCTCTACTGATCTCAGATGATTTTATCTTTGTCGGTAGTGTCCCTGTGCATGCTGTCGGAACTAGTGTAAGCAGCCTCTCCTTTGGTTATTACAGACTATGCGTTTGTAATTGTGTGATTTCATGAATAATTATGCCTTACAGATAGGCCTCTGTCAAATTCTGACTCAACTTCCCATGATTGTGTATCTTGTGCAAGTTGTAGAGGCTACTGCCATCATGACAAAGATAGTCCTATAGTTCTCAGGCATGTTTTCAATTCTATGTATTCAATTTTAATACCTATATCTGAGCCCCTACCTTGGTTACTTGTTTGTTTTCTATGATTTGCTTGTGAGCTTGTTTCAGATTCAGTTTGTTTCAGACTCAGGATGTGCTAGGCACAAATTGTTTCAGATTCAGTTTGTTTCAATGGTTTCTTGTGAGCTTGTTACATGGTTTCTTTGTTTCAGATTCAGTTTGTGCTAAATGGATTTTCTTGTGAGCTTGTGTCAGATTCAGTTTGTTTCAGAATCAGGTTTTTTCAGATTCAGGTCATAACTTCAGATTCAGTTTGTTTTCTAATAGTTGCTTGTGAGCTTGTTTACTGAGCCTGTTTTTGATGGCGGCTATGATGATTGGTCACATATGGATTTGCGGCTATGACGATAGTGTTATGAACTTTTGTTTGTAGACTGGTTGTTGCTTGTTGTTGCTTGCTTGCAGTCTTGGCCAAAACATGTCGTTTGTGAAGATTATAGGAGCTTGTTTGTAGACTGGTTACTTGCTGGTAATATGGCTTGCTAGAAGCCTTGGTTTGTTGTGGGTTTTACATCCAATCTGAGCTGCTCTTGGGTCCAACTTGCTTGTGTGTGGACAGGTTTTGTTTAATTTTTGTGAAAGGGGCCTGAAACAAATTGAATCTGAAATAAACTGAATCTGAAGCAATCTGAAACAAGCTCACAAGCAACCATTAGAAAATGATATTTGATGGTCATATTTTGTATAAACTAAATATGAGCTTGGGTTCTTTTGCAGGTTTATATAAATATGGATGGATATGATACTTGATAGCAACCTACATTGCACGATATGTATTGGTATGGCTATTTTGTATTGTTCAATTTGGGCAATGATGATGGTCATATTATGAGAATGCAATCTACAATGTTCTGTTTTGTTTAGGTAGGGCAATCTAGGATGAGAATGCAACCTACATTGTATTTACAATGTTAGGTGAGGCAATCCATTCATGTGATTGCAACCTCCATTGCAACATCATTGTTAGATGAGACAATCCATGTATTTAATTTTAATACCTATATCTGAGCCCCTACCTTGGTCCTATTATGAGTTTTCTAATGGTTGCTTGTCTGAGCCTTTGTTGTTTGAGTTATAGCTTGTTTCTGAGCATGTTTTTTATGGCTTGTGAGTTGGTTGTTTTAGATTCAGTTTGTTTCAATGGTTACTCGTGGGCTTATTACTGAGCATTTTTATTTCAGATTGAGCACTAAGCATGTTTGATGGCTTGTGAGCATGCTTGTTTGCGACTGCTTGCTAGTGTTCTTGGGTCCAACTTGCTTGTGTCTGGACATGTTTTGTTTAATTTTTGTTAAAGGGGCCTGAAACAAATTGAATCTGCATCTTGTATGTTATACAATTGTAGGTGTTTTTTTTTGAGAGATAAGCTCACCAAAGTTCTTATATTCACCATTTATTATTTTGGTAATCCTAAAACTTGTTTGTTACAACTATGGATTTCAAATTCTAAAATTTGCAATGCTACAATTTGAGTTTGAAACAAACAAGAATTTACAAATTATAGCATTTCAAATCCCAAAATATTGATGAAACAAACATAGTTTTAGGAATCCCAACCCATAACAAAAAACCAATGGATTTCAAATCCCATGTTGAAATCCATATCCTAAAATTATAGGATTTGAAACAAACACCCCCTGAGTAGAGTATAAGTATTTCTTGGTTTCTAGCACCTGAATCGTGTCCTTTTTTCCTCTTTAGAATTGGGATGAATACAGTATTCCAGAATTATTAAACCTGAAGCTTTCGAAAAGCTTCACTAACTTTATTGCAGAAGATTGATCGAACGAATACGTTAGCAGGCTTGCGCTCATGATCACCAACAAAAATTTGGTCTGTCCTCTTAATTTCGACGAGGAAAGTTCGTTGGCACAGTGAAGAATGGCATTTATAGTTGTTATTTCTGTCGCCTGAGAAAATCCCTCATATGTTGGTGTAGATCTCCATCAACAATCAATCTCATCTTCTTTGAGTCTTCCCACAACAAGCCACCAAGTTCCCTTGCAAAGTCACAAGCTGCTTCAAATACATCCTGCATGCAATAATAAAAAGCAAATAGTGAAAAAAAGTAATTAAGGAAAAGAGAAATTTCGCAAATAAGAGAGGGAACACAGAGAAACAAACCACCTTGGATGGGAAATCTTCGTACAGATGAGATGGAATCAAGTCAACTCTGTTTCGGTCCCCTTCCCACAATCTAATCTGCAGTTTGACAATATATACCATATAACCGTGAGTTTGTTGATTATATAATTAGTCTTGGCAAAAAGCTAAATATAAGGTTCCAGGCTGTTAATCATTTTCTTGGATGATTCTTTAATTACCTGATCAGTAACATTTTCTGGAATTGCCGGTGTCTTCTCAGCAACTCGAGGATGTGCATTCTGCTGAAGGAAAGAAATAATCTGAAAGAACACAGTTATAATATATTTCAGTGAGAAGATACTTAAGAAGCAAACGTCCGCTAGTTGTAACAGAACCATTATCTATAAGATTTTATTAGATTCAGAAGATAACATAAAGAACCGAAAGCTGAAAGAACTTGACAATGAAAGTCCAAAGCTAAAGAACAAGAAAGAAGCAAGACCACACAAAATCTAGGAGGAGGTAAGATATTTCTGAACTCCTAAATCATCGGAGGGAAGAATTGTGGAATAAATTTGTTCAATACCATGTCTTCTGATGGAGGAACAAAACTTTTAAGTAGAAAATACAAACTCTTGCCTGATCGGAAGTAATTCCATTTTCGAAAGCATTGTATAAACTTTCTTTTGTTATAGATCCAACAATAAGGTTTGGAAGTTGATACTCTATCCTGCAAGCACGAAATATCAGTTGCACTTTATCCAAATATTCATCAATGTCTGCACCTGTCCCTATGCAGAAAATTATCATATCAAATCTTCTAAATTATGATCATCGAATAAATTTCATAGTATTTGATTTATTCTAAGGACGAATGGCAAAATGTTGTAAATGGTAATAACGATCAAAATCAGCCACATATAATAGCATAAATAATGACATGTATTCTCCAATACAGTTCTCAGCAGATAGTGGGCACATGTTGTTTTCTCACTGGGAAAATAATTGAAAATTACGGTTTATATAGACTTCTGCTTGGGACAACTCAACTAGAAACAGAATGTTAAAACTTGATAAGCTAAAATGGATGATATATTCATTATATAATACATCTGAAAATTCATTTGATGGTTCAGTGTACTTCCATTTTAAACTTACCTAACCTGCGACTTTCAGCATGTTATAGTTTGTACCTGAAGCACAATTTTTCCAAAAAAGAAAAGTAAAACTGCCAAAATCCATCTGAAATTAATGCTTTCTTCTGAAAACAATAGAAAACTAAGAGGACTTCCATGGATCGAATAGGTTTTTAATTTAGATGACAAAGAAAACTCCAAGCCAATTTCAATATGAAAAGAGAACAAAGAAATTCTAATGTACAAGAAAATGAGAGAGACATTGTGAGAATACAACGTCCATATTACACTGTTACAAAAGCCCCTAATAGCAACAGTTAATTAAATTAACCGATGCTAATAGGGCTATTGAAACAGTTATGTCAATAGGTGTTTTTGGTTTTATATTTCAAACTGTTCCTTCTAAAAAATCTTAATTTAACTAAATATAAAAAAATCACTAGAAAAGTGTGCGAAAGGAAAAATTTTGGGGAGCAATTTAAAATTTGGTTTATTTAGAAAAGTGAAAAGGCAAGAAATCACTAAAAATAAGATGTGATAGCAAGGATAACTTCTCCGTTACTTGAGAAGATACAGAGGCGAACTGATCTTCTCCCTCTGATCTTCTCCACGCAGATCTGGTGTGTCGTCTCTTCACCACCCTCCCTCTCTATGCCCCTCGTTGACCCATACATGTATTCATGTTTCCTTTTTCTCCCCCTTCATTTTTATGAAGAGATCCTTCTTTTTCTTCTTCATATTTTGCGAGAAAATTCTAATCTTTGGGTGTTTCTTTGGATAAAAAGCCCTAATCAAGCTCTATGTTCACTTTTCACGATTCTGAAGAAAAAGCCCTACTTTTTTATACTTATTGGAAAAACCCTACCTTTCGGTTTTTTTTGGAATCATGATCTGACATAGATAAGTTTTTATACGAATCTAAAATTCCTTAATTCTGTGACATACATTTACATGTTTAATTTGACAGTGAATTGCCTCAACTCGAGCTAAGATGAACTGGGAACTTGAAATTGTCTCTAGGTATAATTTGATGGTAAAAACTATACCAAGTACTGCAATTTGCATGCTAAAAAATGACAAATAATAGGAGAATTATTCTCTATCAAATTTGTTCTCTTGAACATTTCAAATTTGTAAGCTAGTATCTGAGAATTGGCGGAATATCTTTCATGATCTTAACATCGTTTATATGACATACTAGTGGGCCTAATCTTCGGATATTGTAACATATGGGCCAGGGAGCATATATAATAAAGATATGGGCTAGAGAGAATATATAAGTACATAATTGTATGCTCTTTGGTTGTCAAGGCTTCAGACAAGTATATAAATGTATGTGTGTGTGTGTATATTTCATTGCAAGACCTCAAACTTTGATGTTTATAAAACTGTGTGCAGGAGTTGTCATGAGCTGTTGAAGAATCTCATGAAAATGCCGACCAAGGAAGCATGTAGTTTCTCTTTTAGTAAAAAATTTGTGGTATTAGTTTCAATTGAATTACAAAAAGACATCTCTTACTAACACAATGATGGAACTGGTTCTTCTTCAACTTTTTACCCAGAATATCCTATCACATACCTTTGTGCTTATTCTGCACTTATGGATATACATAGTTTATGTGTCCATGCACTTGTTGGAGATATGATGGTCTCTATAAACTGCAATAAGTCATTAAAGTTGTTGCTGTCTAGGATTCAAAATAACTAATTACGCTTTGTAGTTGTTGGAACTTGGAAGAATTACATGCCAAACAGAAAAATGGAATAGAGATGTACAAGAAGTTGGAGAGGCTTAAAGAATCCTGACGACCTGAAAGACATAACTTGAGTGACACAAATTCAAATAATATATGCTAGGAAAAGGATTATGCTTTGCAGGTTTTTGTGCTCCGTAGAAAATATAAATAACCTTTCTTTATGTTGTGGTGCAAATTAGAATTTCTCATACTCACTAATATATATCCCACCTTTAACTTTTATTATTATGAATAATATGCGTTAACGAGATGTAATAATGGATAAAAAAACAGGTGTTGAGGGAACTTGCGACGTTGAGTAAACTTCTTTTAGACTTTGCCAAACCTTTTTGTCTTTTGTTATCAAGTTTAGAAGATCTTAAATGAACAAACAACTGCAGTTTTGAAAAGGGAGCAACACGGTTAAAATTGAAGCACTTTAAACTTTAAAGAGTGGAACAAGTTCTGCAAAAGAGATGCACTCATATGGTTAAAGGTTTGTAAAACTTTTTCATATTATATGTGAATAAATATATTTCAAGTTTTGGTAATGATACGTTAGTAGTTCTTCTCATGTCTACTACTAACACGTGCATTTACAAATATAAGAGGAAATATTAGACTTTATTGTCCCTCATATCCGTTGAATGCGGAGGAGATTCTTGAATGCGGAGGAGATTCTACAAAGGTCCAACGTGGATGAGTTAACATTCAAGATGATTGAATGCAGGTAAATAGTTTTTCTTAAATTAAATAATATGCCCATATAACATAACTCTTAATTTTAATGCTATTGGCATAACCATTTCTGCATAATTTAGTTATAATTGAATTCAGATTTAATAAATCAAATTGTGCCATCTTTGTTATAGGACGAGTGGATTATATGATGGTAGAAGATCAAGTATAATATGTGGAGGAATAATGAAGTTATAATTATTGTATTAGATCAATGAGAATCCCACTCTGATCTAGTCTGTCCTTTATGATTGTATGTAGTAATTTTATATGATATTGAATTTTGACATTTGTAATGTTATTGAATTGTTTCAGTGCTATTGAATTGTTTTCTTAAATTAAGCATTTAATACATGAAATTTTAATTTGCTTGTTATTTTGATTTTAATAGAAAGAAAATTTATGTAATTGTAATCATTGTCATTGTTTATACAATAAAGTTATTTGCTAAAAAGATCCTATAAGCAACATTTATCTTCCATATTAGCAACGGTCACTGTTTTAAAAAACCTCCGCCTAGCCGTACGCCTAGGCTTAGGCAGTACCTAGGCCGCCTAACTAGCGCCTAGTGCCTAGGCGATATTTAGGCTGCCCACCTAGATTTTACAAGCATTTAGGGGAGCATTGTCTGCTTATGTGGATTACACCCTAGGCCTTGGTTCTAATTTTATATGTTGTAGCCTATACGTCCTCCAAACTTCATTAACCTCCAAATATGAACACCTCTACTACCTCCTCCGACCTTCAGCAAAACCTCATCGACCACCATTTAAATGAAGAAAGAAATCCGCCTAGATATCAGTCCGCCATCTAAGCTTTCTATAACATTGACATTCACTATCAATTATTGTAATTAAAAATTAAAAAAGAAAACATCTTAGGCTCTAGCCTTGTTAATTATTGTTTTGGCTATTTAGTATCTAAGTATGCATGATTTATTGTGAAACTAAGATTGCTATCTTTTTTTTGAAAATTTATATGAATTGAATACATATTTTAATCAATTATTATAATTAAATAATTTAAAAATAGTCAAACGCCTAGGGGCCTAGGCGCTAGGCGCTCGCTCAAACGTCTAGTCTGCCTAGCGCCTTATGTAACATTGCCGAGCTCCCCCACCCTAACCTATACTGGGTTTCCTAGTTGCTGATGGTTGCTCAATTTACACTCAAGTACTCCTGCGCATGTACATGCCCACTTATAAATTTATAACGCACAAAATCAACAAGTTGAATGTATATTGATAATTTTAGATCTATAAATAGATATTGTGTGTAAAACAGTGATCCTTAATGCTAAAAAACCAAACCATTAATTCGCCAATGATCCTAATCCACCTCAACCTCAAGGATCCTTTGAAAATTACATGGATTGGAAGCAATATCCATGAAGAAATTATATAAGAGCGCATTTTTATCTCATATTTATGCTACTTCGGAACAACACAATTAAAAACTGAAACCCAATATAGTCAAATTGTGAAGGAAAGTACATAAATGTATTCATTGCAGTTACAGCAGATAAATTTTACCTTGAGAACAAACGCAAAATTTCACAATGCAGTTTCGATGTCGAGTAAGCATACATTCTGAAATTCGTTTCCACCACTACATATCCCTGCAGATTTTTGATATCATAATTTAACGGTGTATTTTATAGACCTCTCTTCCAGGATACTTGAAATAGATTTGTAACATCAAACAAACAAACACGACAATGACAGTCGTAGCTTGGGGAGAAGCAACAGCATCTGTATCGAAGATGAGAAGTATTACCTTAACATGTCGAGTAGGCACAAGAAAGATTAAGACATTTCTTATTGGGCTGCCACTTTTCCAAATAATAACAGATGAGAAGAATTTATGGCTGATGCTTAGTTAAGGCTTTCTTATAGTTTGCTTATTACATTAATCGTCTTCACACTATGAACATTCGCATGAATCATACAAAATATTCATTTCCATATACTGGCTTCTAAATTTTCTCTTTATAAATGTAATAAATCAACTTAAGAATGGAGTTGGTACTTAGATACAGATGATTGAGTATAGACAACTGCCTTTGTTAGTGTTTAGTGTAGCATGAACACACGAGTTTCTTTACCGATTTAGGACGAGTATGATGTTCTGATATTCACATGATTAGATGACGCAAATTAAAGGGTAAATATCAGAAAACCCCCTTAACTTTGGACGATTATCGAAAAGCCCCCCCTCAGCTTTCAAAATATCAGAAAAAATCCCCCGTAAGTATAGGGATTATCAGAAAATCCCCTTTTTAACTTTGAGATTTTATCAGAAAACCTCCCTTTTGCTTTGGGATTTTATCAGAAAACCCCCATTATTTTGGGGGTTTCTGATAAAACTCTCAAAGTTAAAGATTTTTTTTATAATCCTTAAACTTCAGGGGGATTTTCTGATATTTTGAAAGTTAAGGGGGTTTTCTGATAATCGTCCAAAGTTAAGGGGGATTTATGACACTTAGCCTAAATTAAATGCACTTAATAAGTTTCAGTAAGACGAGATTGAGGGCAAAGATGTTAATAATCCTTAAAACTTGTCTTTCAAATATTCATAATGATTTGATACCGCTGAAGATAATTTCACGTCAGTACCTAATCATATATTTGGGTATATCTCTTAAATGACATGCTTGAGGCCTATCAGAAATGCAAAATGCAAACCTGCTTGCGTGCTGATGTATCAGACAAGCTAACTGACAGATTGGTAGCTAACTTAGTAGGTATAAACCAGCTTTCTTTTCTTCCCTGTAAAATTGGAAAGGCTTAAACGTCTGAGTATTGATTCGCTGAATATCAAAATGAGGAAAGTACAAAATAGGACAATGTCAACCTGTTGAAGTTTGACTAGTCCCAGGCTTGCAAGATCTTTTATAGCATTTCTTTGCACATCAGTCAACGTACTCAAGTTATATGCCTAAAACAAGTTCCAAAGCATCAGCAACCAGCTTAAAGAAACAACAGCACTAGAAAACAGATATGTCCTATATCAAAAGAAATAAAAAAAATAAAGTGTATATGTAAGGTTTCTCTTCCGAATTATCTGGTTTATCTTCTGAATTATCCGTCATACCACCAATGAAAATATCTAAAAGACATGAATATCTAGCCCATGTCAGTCCTCAGCTTTGATTATTAGTCGGGTCTTAAAGATGGTTAGAATAGGGCCAGTCTGGTAAAAAACCAAGAACATACACTAGTCATTAGCTCAGTTCATAGTCTACTGTCTAGGTTATTGGCCCATTAACACATCAATTATCAACATGTAGGTGAATGTATATGAAGGATTTACTCAGAAAGACAAATTAAGGTTCCCTAATATTTGAACTGCCTGGAAAGACATAAGAGATCACTCGTAGATAAGGTCACAAGCAATAGGATCAACATTGTACCTAACATAATAAATGAATAAATAATCTAGTCAGCTTGGCTCCGTTGCTCAGGATGGATATAGAACAAGCATGGGCATTGCTGTACCGGGTTCTGACTGATAATGGGCCTAAGTGGATACCAATTAGGTTTGGCAAAACAGTATCTATATTAGCTTTTAAATACATATTAACCTCAAAAATATTAAGTATACATGCATGAGTATTGCACTTTCACCCAAATTCACTGTGTGTATATGTTAGCTTCTATTGCTCTAACAGAAAAATGAAATAGCCAGAGAGACTCATTTTTTTTTTTTTTTTGACTTTAAACTCCCCAGTAAACTAAAAGAATGGCCAAGAATGCATTTTGTCGTAAACCATACACATGATGCTGAGTTACATTCAATAAGACCCTAAATTTTTCTACTTAACTATATAAACCCAAGAAATGAGTAAGTCTTCAACAGAATATTGCCAAAATATGTTGGATAATAGTAACCTTAAATCTTATTTTAGTGGAACAAAAATACATTTATTTTTTAGCAGATGCAACAAAAACGAAAGAGGCTTTTCATTCTACGATGGATGGACTTTTGAACTTAAAGAAGTGTCAATTGAGAAGTTGCAGTGCTGTGGAAGTTGTTCTCCTTATCTAATTTGACATTGATGACTACGGACACTAATTGGCCAACAGTAAGAAAGCATAGTAAGAGGAAATGAGAGCTGACTTAACACTTTTCATCAAAAGGTATTGTCTGTTTAATCGTCTCTCTGTGTTCTTTTTTAGTTAAACCAAGATCAACGCTACTAAGGAATGCACTCTATCAGAGAACATATGAGTCTAGACAAAGATCAAACTCATAAGGATCTCCTAATATATATAATGAACAAAAAGGTAACTCTAACACATACTTGATGGATAAACAATTCAAATTAAAATCTTGCAGTTTCCAAGTAGATGCATTTGGTTGAGAGAGGAATGCCAAAAAAATACTCTACATGAATGAACTGCAACATAAATGGAGAAAATAGATTCTGAATAATAAAAATAGCCTACAATTATCATTGAGACATAAATATACTGTAAATAACTTGAAACAGTTTTATAACGAAAAGCAAATACAACCAATACCTTGCCCATGGTATGAAAACTAAGCTCAAGCAGAAATGATATTAGTTCTGTTGGGTCCACACCACGATCCTTCAACCAATAAGAAAAGTCAAAGCATTAGAATATCCAAAAAGGTAAATCACATGGGACACAAACTTAGAAAGAATGGACATAAACATACAAGCATGCATATGTCCACGCACGCACGCTCTCAGAGACATACACACATACATATATACATGCATAATTATACATGTATGCACATATAGGTACATACAACCAACATTTATGCGCACATGCTAAGTATTAAATAGATAGATAGGGCTTAAACTTCTGCCTTTTCCCATCAAATCTGGAGTCAGATACTAACTCCAAAAAGATTTAATAAAATTTTATAACCAGCTGCAAATCTGATAGCAACCCTCCAAGTTTCTAGCAAGAAAAACAAAGCACTTTGATATAAGTTATAGAAGACTCTAGTCTAGTCAAAAGGTAGGAAATTCTACATTATCAGTTACGCCGATAATACTCGTGAAATCAAATAGTGATCCTTCACAATTTTACTTGATAAATAAAGAGTGTAGAAGCGGAACATGACAGGTTTTCTATTCAGGATTACAATCAAGAGGCACTAATAAGACGAAGAAACGCCTTTCACATATCCTATATATATAAAAGCACAAATAAAGTACATTAAATATTTAGAGGTATTAAGTACTTGCTCATAATGAGCACCAGTAATGATGAGAAATATGCTGGTGCAACTGGAAGTTACGGAAGGAGTGCTAGAATTCATACCTCTGAAGATGAGATATATTCCCTTACTATGTACCATAATTGGGCATTTGTATCCATCAGCTGTTTAAAGAAACAATCATAAGGTACTATGACTGCGAATAACGAATTTATCAATGAAGGTTTAATGGAAACAAACCAGGAACTGAAAGCCATTCTCAGTTAACCTCACAGCTTCATTTTCCCTGCATGGCATCAGAACTGTAAATATTTCATGCATGTCTACTTGTTAGATATCTATATGCTGTGAATCCACCAACTTAAATAAGGAAATTTCAAAGCAGAAAACCTTGAACTCAAAAGACCTCGCTGAAAAACTCGCATCATAGAGGAGCTGAAATTCGTTACCCTCTCCACTTGAGCTGAGCTTATGAGTTGCAACAAGAAACACTGTTTACCACAAGGTGAAAGAATATTATTATCTTCAAGAATATAAAAATATGAAGCAAATGGCCCAAACCATATGACTTGGAACAGAGAATAAGGTGCAATACCATTGAATATACTTAAAAGTCGTAATATAGAAAATATAAGGACAGAGAGAGAACCTCCCATTGCTCAAGAGCATAGGCCTCTAGATCCTCTAAGCTTGGCAATCTCCCTGTGATATTGGAGGACATTGGCTCTCTAGATAGAGTTCCACTGCAATAAGATAAAAGAATTTGAACTAAAAGATTCACTTGATATGAATGTTGTAATGTTCAAATAGGGTGCTCATTCGGAGACTGATATAATAAATTTAATAAAATGATTCTTTTGGGTCCTCTTATTGTATTTAAAATTTAAACTATCATTGAAAATTAGTAGTGTCCTTTCAAGTGCTTAAATATTTTTGGCTAATAAAAGAATCATGATTTGTTTAACAGATATGGTTTAGAAATCAAGTGATTGTTGTAGAATTCTAAACATGACTTTTAACATTATTTGCTTAGCGATACTATGTATACAAATAGTATGTATAAAATTTTCTTTGTTTAACAGATATGATTTAGAGGAAACCAGGGCTTGTTTCTTCAAGAATTTGGGTGATAACTACACGCTGACATGGCAGGCTCAAGTCAAGTGGTCAAGCACCAATACTTGGATCGAGCCAACCAAAGGATGCAACCCTACTTCTCAGCTATGTAGATTTGATATGAGCTCCAAAAACCAAACACTATAGGCGGAGAATGGAAAAGCAATTAGAGCATTATGAGTTGATCAAATGGCTCAATTTAAACAGATTGAGCCAACCCAAATGTGCAATCATGTGTTATCAGCTCTCTGAATGCAGTGGTGGATGCAAATTTGTTTTTTTTTTGGGTGGGTGGGAGGGACTCTACTGCAAGTATCGCACAGATCATCATAAATTGACAATGATCAAGGAGGTGTTATAGGTCTTGTTGATTGGGTGTTGATAGTGGCTGACTGTCTACATGAGGTGTCGTCCTGTAACCTCATGGTTGATGACCAAGGTTTCTTTTAGGCATGGCATGGCATGGAACATGGTTTATACAAGCATAGAGTTTGCATTAACAGTTGATCATGTTGTTTGGACAAAGGAGTAGCATGGTTTAGTGATCATGTAGTTCAATGCAAGAGAAACAACCATAAGACTTGTTGACCGGGAAAAGATTTTGACTGAATTTGAAACTAAAAAAAGCCACTGGAAAACGAATCGGATAATCATCCGGAGATGAATGAACAATGCTGGTGAACAGGGACCCGTGAATAGGGTTGGCGAACGGTCTCTCGCTCATCTCTCTCTCTCTCTCTCTCTGCCAACGGTAGCTTGCTCTCTCTCTCGGCTAAAACGGTAAGCTCTCTCTCTCTCTCTCTCTCTCTCTCTCTCTCTCCTTTTTTTGAATGAAATAAATCTATGATAAAAATAATAGATAAATTAGGATAGCACAACATCTAGCTTATGGATAAATAGCTTCACTCCTTGAGGAATCACTCTAAAATTCTCAGATAACCATAATTTTATTCATCAGTCAATGTCATTTCCTCTTGTTTGGATACAACCTATTTATAGAATAAACTTAACAATGAAGATAACACCAAATCACCTAAATCATATCCAATAAAAGTAAAAATATTATCCTAACCACATATCTAATAGAAAGATCTAAAAAGATAAATTCTCAAACTGAAAATCCCTATCAAATAAAATAAAATCTCCCAAATAAAATCCAAACTAAATTACCAAATAAAATCAACTCAATCTTAGCTTGTCCAAAAAATTCAACCTAAAATTTTATGAATGGAGAGTATAAAAATTCCTTTAGTGGGTAGTATTGTTGTATGCACTACAATATCTTTAAAGTTTTTTGCATAATTCAATAACGTGTAGGTCGTGGAGGATTTGGAATGACAAACTATATTATCGAATTACTACAGATTGGAAGTATCTCGAACTGCACTTCAATTTTGGACTCGGGCTTTAGGGTTTATTCACGCTCGGCCTCTGAGTCAATCTTGCGTTAGTCTTTATTCAGCCTCGAGTTCAAGTTCGTGCTTTGAATCTTCTCATTTTCTTCTTGTGCTGGATATTGTTCAGATTCAAGCACTGTATTGGCTTCAAATCTAGTTCAGGTTCCGCTTCTGATTTTGGTGTCCGGTCCATTTTTGACTATGGATTTGACTTAGGTTCATATTGTAGAGTTACATCCGACCGGGTCTGGGACACTTTTATCTTGGGCTTTGAAGAAAAATAATAATGTTTTCTTGTTCAAGTTGGATAACTAGAATCTCTTTTCAAGCAGAAAATTCATCGGTGCCCACGAATATATCTATGACTGATGATTGGAATTGCTATGAAACCACCAATCCCGAGCTTTTCGTTTTAACCTACACTTTACTTCCATATACATCTCCCAATATGACAAATCATAAATAGTAAATAAGTCTTCTGAATCTTGCATCCAAAGCTCAAAATCATATCTTTCTTCATATCTATCAAATCCATAAAAATAAGACATTGCTGAATTTCAAAGGATTAAATTCAAGTTGTTGAGATAGAGGAAGTGGATATTTACCTATGATTATCGTGGATTGCAGAACTTGCTCTGATACCAATTGATGGGGAATGGATTCTGATTGAATTTTAAATTGAAAAACGTCATTGGAAAAAGGATCGGATAATCATCGGAGGATGGATGAACAATGGCGGTGAGTAGTAACAGGTGAATAGTCTCAGAAAACAGTAACTTTCTCTTCTCTTTTTAAATCAAAGAAATCTAAGATAAAGAAACAAATAAAATAGGATAGACTCGTTTCATAATTGCTTTACACCTTGAGGAATCACTCAAAAATTCTCACAAAACCATAATTTTATTCATCAATCAAGATCCTTCCTCATGAAGGATACAACTTATTTATAGAATAAACTTAACAAACATCAAATCATCTAAATCTAATCTAATAAAACTGAAATTATTATCCTCACCAAATATCTAAAATAAACATCTAAAAAGATAAACTCTCAAACTGCATATGCCCATCAACTAAAATAAAACCCAACTAAATTACCAAATAAAATCAACTGAATCATAACTTGTCTTGCATCACTTGGGCAAACCTAGCATTCATTATGTAAGAAAGGGATTTCCAGTCCTATGAATTTTTCCCTTTTCATATCATAGATATACAGCTCTTAATTTGGTTCTTCTAGAATCATGTATTTCAATCACATGTCATGTGACCATAATTTTTTCCCCTCCACTCTGAACCGAAAAAAGGATAAGAACAGGAGATAAAGAAAAAAGCACCAAGCCATACAAGAACGGCTTGAAGTAAATATGGTCATGATGTAAATACACCTTGCATAGTGGGATTAAATCCCACTAAAGTTTGCACTACATAATAACAATTGAAATCAAAATAAAAGATGTCATAGCTATTGGTAGACCAGGATCCTCTTAAAGGGTTGTGGAAGACATAAATAGAGGATATTAGGACATTGGCTTATCAGATAAAACATGCATGGTGCTAGATATTATGTCATCCTAATTCCACAAAACATGCATGATGTTTTGAAGTCAGTATTTAGCACAAGGATTCACATTTAAAATTGGTACAGCTTTCTTAGTCGCCTACGACCCTAGATCAACATGCTCAGTATTTGAACACACTTGAGATTTTAAAGCTCTACAGCATCTAAGAACATCCAACATAAAAATCATCAGAAATCCAGATATGCTCAGTCCATATTCTGATGGCAAGTAATTTTTTTCCTTCCTAATACCACATTATTTCAGCACCATTCTAATCAAAATTGGGTAGCTTTAAGAAAGGATTCCAGACAATAACTCTGTGTAAAGGAAAATGCTACCAGTACTAATTAGTGTCCACTTCTTATTCCAATCTCAATATTGCTCCAATCAAGGACTGTAATGCCACATCTCTTCTTGTTTGTAAAGAGAGAAATGTGCGTGTAGTGATAAATGAAGTTCATTACATTTTTAACCACAGGAAATCAAGGATTAAAAAAGTTGATTTTGCACCAAAATAGAGTGACCAAAATAAAAAAGTTAAAGATTGATCTGCACCATGGGATTAAAAAAATATTTGAAATGAAGGAAAAAATCATGTCTCCATTGACATGAAAATTGAATGTGACTGCAATATGCAACAACTTCTGCAACTATATAATTCAGTTATGCATCCAGAATGCACCCGTCTGTCAGGCTCAACATGCGTCCATTAGTTCTTTCATCTAATCTAATAAGAACAATTACTCAACAACCAAGTTTGTACAAGTCCAACAATTTACTGCCAGTCACAAATTCTTCTTAACAACTCATTTCTACTATGTACTGACTCTTGCTACATGAGTAACACATGTAGTGACAATGCTCTTACTCTATAAACAACAGAAGGTAGAAAGAAGAGTAAATTGTTTTTTATCCCAAAAGAAAAGAAAAGGAAAGAAACAAGAAGGTAGCTGCCAATAAATCGAGAAGACAACAAATTTATGAAAATCCGTCGTAGTTTCTTCCAACGAAAAGAAGCACATATTTTCGTATGACCTTAAAATAAGAAAAGAAAAGATATACAGACCGCAAAGAATTCTTTTAGGGATATTTTCTTGTTCGCTAATGCTTGTGACATTCAAAAAATCAAAAAGAAAAAAAAAACAGCTATGTATATTATGCTGCAATTGTACTGAGTCAATATCCTCTCTCCAGCAACACTATTTACTACTAAGGAAACTCGAGATCAAAAAGTTGTTAAATTTTTACACCAGAGAGAGATTGCAAAGTATTCCTTCATAAGCAAACTTACTAAGCAGGTCAATGATTCAATCTTACAAGTACCTTATGTACCGCAATTATATTTGTTCATTTCAGAATTTAAAACTACCCTTAATATGGAATTAATTTTAACAAACTAAAATGGAGGAAGGGAGAGTGAATAATAGAACTTACCCATGGACCAAGTATTTCTGCATATTGCTCTGAAATTTTGGGTTCATCTTGTAACTGTTCTCTTTTTTCCTGTTCATATGACAATGATATACTTAGTACAAAATGACTTTGGACACATCTATCTTAATTAATACTTAGAAAGTGAAAGTACATGACTATCTTCAGTCAAAAATAACCATACAACAGATTATAGTTCAAACAAAAAATGGAAGAAAAGTTTACGCATGAGATGAGAAGACAAACTTAAATTTAGGAGAAAGAACCCCAAGAAATAATATGCATTTAGTTACAACATACGAGTATACTACACGTTGCAGGAATCTACTGATCATGTTTTAGGGTATCACATAAATAATTACATAAAGATGATATCATATAATGCCACAAGTTGCATAAATCTGGCTTATGAGGTCATTGGTCATCTATCAGAATCACATTTTCCTTGGCACTACAATACTTACATAGAGAGAGGGTGAAAGAAGCAGAAGATTTCACAGTTAACAATTACATGAGTATGACACACGTATTGAAGTCAAAATTCAAGGTGGATTCTTGAAATTGTTTTTCAGCAATGTGTTTAAGCAAAATGCCAAAATACTTGACGTATAAATAATTAACAGTTCATCTTTCATGGAAGCATCCTTGAAACAAACATTTTAACATCCACAAGAATCCACAAAAAAATTATAAGTATTGGAGTTTCAGGTTTTTCTTTACATAGATCTAGTAATATCAATAAACTACAAGTAGATAAAAACCACAGGTTCTCATACATTGAGCATGATGTATAAATTGCATAATGCTTCTAAGGTCTTTTGATTCATTTCAAATATTTAGCATTGTTCTCTCTGTGAACGCAGATCAAGTAAATTTTTTGATTCATTTCAAATATTTAGCATTGTTTTGTCTGTGAATGCAAACAAAACATCAGAAACATAATTTTTATTTAGAAAAGATTGAAAAAAGCATAGCTGAACAAAAAACGAAAATATAATTTACTAACCACGACAATGAGTTATGAAGCATCACTAATGTGCAAATGTGATGACACACATTACAATCACACCACATAATGAGATGTGAGATATTATTCAAGTAAAAATATTTGAGGCCTTTAGACTTAAGCCCTCTTTGGTATTCTCCCGACCAAATTGGATTTAGGGCAAAATTTTCTCGATTCTATCATATGATTCATTCTTTTTGAATGCATTGATATATCAATGACCAGAGGACGCAAGTTGCAATAAATTTTATTAAAAGCTAGAGGTTTATAAGTGATAAAGAACATTCAAAGGGTTGTGAAATTTTTCAAGAGAAGTTAAAGTTTTATTCCTCTGTGTGCATGTAGCAAGAAGCGCGATAATATTTTTCCTCTTATATACTTTCTCACCTACCAAATAAACACGAAAATCCAAAATATACAGAGATGAAAAAAATTCTAAACAACCTCAAACTTTTATTTCATTACTTGATAATCTAGAAACTAAGAGCAGAGCTCCATTTGCAACAAGCAAACTACTTTCTTTAGCGTAAGATAAACATTTCATAAAGCAAACATAAATTTAGCACCAATTTCATGCTCTAGTAGATTTATTTCTTCAAATCTATCAACATTCAATCTTTGTCCCCACTCGTAGGTAGAGTTTGCCATA
>NC_033803.1:60353489-60377707 GCF_001876935.1 Asparagus officinalis | reverse complement strand
AATCCTTAAGAAGATAGAAATTTATTGACCAGACCCCTATTAATGAAATAAAAAAAATTAGAAAAGAATTTCTCATGAAGACAGTAATTTCGGAGTTGTGATGGACGCAAGGCTCTCCACATATTTGATCACATGAAAAAATGTTTCATCTTGTGACTTGAAATATGCTAAATCCTTCAATTGTTGAACTATTGTTTGAAACAAACCAGTTCGTGGATCAAACAAGTCCAATCCCTGCATCCTGTTGTATTTGCCAACCAAATAAAGCTTTCCTTCACTAATCCAACTGGACAGCGAATCTTATGCTGTGAGACTTTACTAATTATATTAAAAGTATGCCTAGTTTTGACTTGTTGCATGATAATCTAAAAAAGTATAGTTCACTTTCCAATTCAATTATTTATCAATCCTCTATCATCTACTGCATTCGCACTTGAGAAACAAGAAGGATGATCAGTCTTTTTGAATTTCTCATCTTTAAGATTGAAAGCTACTATGCCTTTCGGTGAGGATGTGTGAAGGAGATTATTGATCTTGAAGTAAACGACTCCACTGAAAGACACAAGGGAATTCTACGGTGTAGATAGCATAAGGAGGATCCTTGTCGAGAACTCTCCAACACCTCTTCCTAAATCATAGATTTCGACGCGTAGGCTTCATGTCTTATTTGCAAAATCATGCCATCGATAGAAATACTAGACCACTTTGTAGCATTTGTTGTGTGCATCATGCCCAATTCTAGCCCTTCGATCAAGGAAATCAATGGTGGGTAAGTGGTCACTGCCTTTTGGTAACATTGTTAACTCCCTAGTACTTGGATTGTAGATGTGCAAACGAGTCACTGTGTTCAGTAATAAAAGACGATCGACATGTTGTGGATGTGTCAAAGTTCTTCGTCGAGAATTCCTTTTCAAACATGAGATTAGCATGTATCTTGGTGGGTGTGTAGGCACATATTCCAATTTCCCGTTGCTCATCTATAGAATAAGGCGTAATCAGGAGCTGAGGCTTCTTTCTCAAGAAATCCAGGTGTTTTTTTAATGAAATAGGGATCGGATATCAAGTCACACTACAATGTGCGCACACATTTAAACCTAAGAAGACTTTTCAGAGGAAGTTTGGTCAGCATTTCCGTAAGGATGATATCTTCGTATGTTTATAATACTATCCTTTGTACAATTTGAAAAATTTCTGTACGTACCTAAAAACAGAAATATTCCATCATGGAGATTTGAATATCTTGTTAGCCAAACATCAACAAATATATTATAGTGTAAGAGATGACAAATAACAACTTACATACATTAGCTATTAGTGGATTTGATTGATTCTTTCAACTAGATCCTCTTCGCCCAATGAATAAGTACGAAAATCATATAGACAAAAAGAAAGGAAAGAAAAATAATTAAAAGCAAAAAAAAATTTATACAAATAAATTGGGAATGAAGAGGAAACTTACAATTAATTTCTGTCAACAATAGGGGAAGAAATAAAAAAATTTAAAAACGACCCAATCCAAACTTTTATCGCAAAAATCAACCCATTCCGAACTTTATTACAGAAATCGACCCAGTTTCTCGCCACGTTAGCATCGTGGCTAAAAACTAGGTCGTTTTAAAAAAAATCAAATTCCTAATTAGTCGGGGTTAGCAACCCCGACTAATTAGAACAACCTCTCATTCCTTGTAGGATTAGCAAGGAGAATTAGGGACCAAACTCTTTGGGGTTGCCAACCCCGACCATAATGGTCTGGTTTTCCAACCCCAATTATTTTGACGCTTTGCCAACGCTTGCGAATATGTCAACCAAATGGTCGGGGTTGCCAACCTGATCATTTGGCAGATCCTCCCACTCGCTCAAAAATGGAGAATCGGCTACGAGACCAAATAGTCGTGGTTCCCAACTCCGACTAATTAAAAAAATTCCCTATCCACTCCCTGCAAAATGCTAGCGAACGATAATATCAAATTCAGAATCTTAATCAAAAGGAAAACGTAGATATAAAACCCTTATTGGACATAGAACCATTCACAACCCAATGGGTTCAACCCAATATCCAAAACTTATTCTAATACTTCCCCACAAGTTGGAGCTTAGATATCTATCATGCCCAACTTACTACACAAAACAAAGAACATCTTAGAAGAAACCCCGATGGTAAGAATATCCACTAATTGTTCTTAAGTGGGAGTGTAAATGGAGTGCAGATCACCTCTTTCATTACATCATCCCTAATCAGGTGACAATCAATGGCTACGTGTTTCGTCTTCTCATGAAAGACATGATTCTTAGCAATAAAAATAGCAATCTGATTATCACAATACATGGGCTATACAACAAATTATAGTTCAAACAAAAAATGGAAGAAACGTTTACGCATGAGATGAGAAGACAAACTTAAATTTAGGAGAAAGAAACCCAAGAAATAATATGCATTTAGTTATAGCATACGAGTATACTACACATGTTGCAGGAATCTACTGATCACGTTTTATGGTATCACATAAATATTTACATAAAGATGATATCATATAATGCTACAAGTTGCATGAATCTGGCTTATGAGGTTGTTGGTCATCTATCAGAATCACATTTTCCTTAGCACTACAATACTTACATAGAGAGGGTGTTTGAAAGAAGCAGAAGACTTCACAGTTAACAGTTACACGAGTATGACACGTATTGAAGTCAAAATTCAAGGTGGATTCTTGAAATTGTCCCGACTGAACAAAATCGAGCTCTGCCACCAAGTTCTTCAACACTTCATCTCACAAGTAGCATGCGTCATATCTCTGTATTTAGTCTCCATACTAGACTGAGATACCACTTATTGCTTCTTATTTCTCCAAGTTACTAGATTACCACTAACAAAAGTACAATATCTGTTAGTGGACTTTCTATCCACCGTATCTCCAACATAGCTCGAGTTTGAATAAGCAGAGATCTACAAATGCCCATGCTTTTTATACAGTAAGCCCTTTCTAGGAGAGCTCTTGATGTATGCAAAAATCCTCATAGCTGCTCTCCAGTGAACCTCTTTAGGCATGTACATGAATCGACTCAAAAAGCAAAAAATATATCAATCTAGTAACTGTAAGATCAACTTGTCAATCAACTTCCTATACTGCCTAGTGTCCTCAAAAGAGATCTCTTTCTTCGTTCCAAAAGTCCACATCTGCTTCCACTGGGGTGCTGACCGGTTTACAACTGAGAAAACTAGTCTCCTCTAGAAGATCTAAGGTATACTTCTTTTGGAAGAGAAGTAACCCAAGTTTTCTATAAGTAACTTCAATCCCAAGAAAGAGTTTCAGCTTTCTCATATCTCATTTTGTCTCTTATGATCGTCTTACCCAATCATTTCGCACCCTTATTGGATACGGGTTCATTCACTACCCAATGGGTTCAACCCAATATCCAAAACTTATTCTAACACACAATATAGATAACAACCAAAAGTTTTCTCAAACGTTAGCAACAAATTAATTAATAAAAGAAGCCAAAGAAATATCAGAGAACCATAAAATTGCAGCCATGTTTGCTCATTTTGATATTGGAATCATTGGAACATGATTGAGTCGTCCTACAGCATAAGACTTCATTCATAGCATATAATTTACCTGTCATTGGCCTCAATAAAAACCCTCAGTTGAAGTAACCTATCAATCGCCACTTTGTGCTTAGAATATCCATCTGCTAGCACCCACTCTTCCATAAACTTGGCTGTCACTGGCGAATCAATAAATAACATTTGTAGAACATACTTCTTCGCTAGAGGCGGGAGAGACCTAAGAAGAAAAGCTCATTAATTACGCTGAATCTAAATCCCTTCTTCTTTTTTCTCAGTAAATATAAAGATGAAAGAGTCCCAATGATAATCAAGCAGTCATCAGCCGATCTATCAGATTTTGTGCAAGAATCCAGTTCGGATCAGCTTGATTCAAGCTCCCATGGAATACACTAAAACCATGACAAAATGCAACAAGAGAGGGGAGTGAACCTGAGGACGGCTTCACAGATAAAGGAGCTCTCGTAGAGTTTGTCAAGCTTAACAGCAGGGAGAGCAGCCACCATGTCCATGAAGTTTCTCGCGACGATACGAACTTGTGGCATTTTTGCCTATTCTCCGATTAAATCTTCTAGGGCTTTCTTTTTCTATTTATTTTTTTCTTGTTCCTTTTGGTTCTATCCTGCTCTTGTTTCTCCTAAACCAAGTGGTATTGTCAAGCAGAGGAGATATTTACGCACCAGGCTCTGAAACAAGAGAGAATTCACTGCAAAACATAGCACTGGAAGTTTTAGTGACTGAGAATGTATAGAAACGATTACATCTTTCTAAAAATCTAAATAATTTTAAAATGAAATACATACTAGCAAAAAGTGTTCAGTCATTTTAAATATCTTGGACATGGTTAGCCAAATATGTAAAAACATATAAAACGTGTACTATGTAAATATTGATTAAAAAAAGAAGTATTAAAAATACTTGAAATTCAATTATAACTAGTTTTAATGATAAAGGTTATATTCAATGATTTTACACGTTGATTTGGACACTTCAAACTCTAAGTGAAATGCCCACTCTTGACTATTTTCTCAAAATAGTCAATCTAAACAAAGCATTTACATGAGAAAATATAACATAATTCTTCCTTTTATATGATGTATACTTTGGGACATTGGTTTGTTGTCCTATATGTAGTATACTTGAAAATAGTTCTAACTAATCTGTTCCCATTTTGATTTTGTTTTAGTTTTATACAAATATCAGTGTTACAAAGCACAAATCTCTGTTATGTGCACCATGCGCAAGGCGATGCGCGCCTCACAGAATCAAAGTGCATGTCACAAAAAAATCAATGCTGGTTGCATCTACAAGAATTGTTCATATTTTAAAACAACTTATTCACAAAATAAAAGTTCTAGACTCAAATAGTACTAATGAAAGCACAACAGAAAGGGGCAAAATGTCAAGTGGTTATACTCAGAAACAACATAATCACAAAATATAGAGTTCCATTAAGCGACTTATTCAACCACTATACTAAATTAAACAATTGAAAGATGTCGGGGTTTAAAGTCATAGAAATTGCTCACAAGATTTCGACGAAAGGGAAATTTGTCACCGTGAGAGAGAGAGAGAGAGGCGCTGGGTTATCTTCGATTTAGGGAAGACGATTAAGGTCTTGTGTTTTATTTTGTACCAATTGGGGTTTGGGTTTGGATTTGGATTTTGAGTTAATTTCGCAAACAATTGCATTAAAATTTGGGCCGTTTTGCTTGAACGCCCTGAGTTTTGTTTTATCCAATAGAACCCCTTGAACTATCGGATGTCTCAAACAGCCCCCTGAACTTTGGGTTTGGGTTTTGCAGTGATATGATAACTTAGCTTATTTATTTATTTAAAACATTTAAAGATTATTGAGTGACCCCACTACACTTTCATGGTCTCTGCTTCGGGAGCTTAGTGATCCTCATGGGAGCTTGAGGATAGGTGATTCTCATGATATCTTGAGAATAGTGGTGTGAAGCGATACGACGGAGCGAAGGATGGAACGTGAAGCGAGTCGGAAGAACGAAGAATCAAAGCATGATACGGGTGTATCTTCTCTTCGGAACTTAACGATCCTCATGGGAGCTTGAGGATAGATGATTCTCATGATAGCATGAGAATAGAGGTGTCAATCAGTACAGTGGAACGCAGGGGAAGCGTGAAACGAGACGACGAGCAGCAGATTCGAAGAATCCAGTTTTTAGCTCGTGAGTCGACTCATACATGTACATGAGTCGACTCATCAGGTTGAGTCAACTCATGCCTGTCATGCACGAAATCAAGCCCTGTTAGCAAAAGTCTCTGACCAGTCAACTCATCAGTTATGAGTCGACTCATATGAGGTCATGAGTCGACTCATCTCAGTCATGAGTCAACTCATCGAAGGTTTCTTGGTTCGTTTGGGTTTCTGTTCACACGAATTTCTGTTGCTTTTGGGCTTGGTTATTTACCAGATTGCCATCCACGTTTGTACACCTATATAAAGGGTTGTTTAGGATTTCTAAACATCAGTTTTATCTTCTTAAATCAGAGAGAAAAGGAGAGATCAAGATGTAGATCTAAAGGGTTTTAGGTCTAAGTGAGATCCTAATCAAAATGATTAGGGTTTAGATTGTGATGATCAGTTTTATGATCTTAGATCAGAGAGAGATTCTAATATTTGTATTAGGGTTTAGAGAAGATTGAGAGGTTGTTCTCGATTCTAGTGAGATTGTGAGGGAGAGATTGTAATCTTTTGTTCTTCATAATCTAGAAGAAGGTATTTTTCTTCATCATACTAAATTATCTTGTGTTTTAGTTGTCTTCTTCTCAACCCACCTTTTGGTAATTCCGCGACCAAAGGATGCTCGCACGGCGACTCGTATCATATATAAACAAAGCCGTGTTATTTTTTTGTACCTAGGGTATCAAAAATATCAAAATAGATTGTTAGGGTATCTAAGTAAAAAAGAGTGATATTTTGATGCATCAAAGTGCAAACCCCTTTATTTTATTATAACTAGGATATCTAGACTACACTTTCCATACTACTTGTAACTACTATGCAATCCAAATGGAACGACCTCACACTTTTGCATGTAGTAGTGTACGAGTAGCTTGGAGGGTATAGTTTCTTAGAATTATCCTTATTTTATTAAAGTGATTGTGAAAATGGAAAAAAATCAATGACATCTTTAATTCATCTCTTAATACTTTCCCTCAAAAAGAGTGATGATAACTATACTATAGTTTTCGTATCACTTTATACAATAGGGTCTAGCCGAGTTGGTAAGCTGCATGTCTATGAGTCATGCTTTAAGGTCTCAGGTAGGAAACATCCACACGAATGTGGAATACTTGAGGCCATGCATTAGGCGGGGGTGGAAGGGGGTGCCTCTTAGCCATGCCTAGGGGTTTGAGACCCATGTTCTGAAGGATCATGAGGTAGTTCCCTCACCAAATAAAAAAAATTTCATACTACTATGATATTACCACAAACAAAGGAGTGAGATCATTGTGACTTAGTAGTTTCTTATTAGAAATTTCAACAAAGGACCAAAATTTTGGGGTTGCCATGAAAGTGAATAGTTGGGTCACTCAATAATCTTTGCCTGTTTTAAATAAATAAATAAGCTATCATATCACTGCAAAACCCAAACCCAAAGTTCAGGGGGTTGTTTGAGACATCCGATAGTTCAGGGGGTTCTATTGGATAAAACAAAACTCATAGCGTTCAAGCAAAACGGCCCAAAGTTTAATGTAGTTGTTTGCGAAATTAACTCAAAATCAAAATCCAAACCCAAACCCCAATTGGTACAAAATAAAACACAAGACCTTAATCGTCTTCCCCAAATCGAAGATAACCTAGCGCCTCTCTCTCCCTCACGGTGACAAATTTCCCTTTCGTCGAAATCTTGTGAGCAATTTCTACGACTTTAAACCCTAACATCTTTCAATTGTTTAATTTAATATAGTGGTTGAATAAGTCGCTTAATAGAACTCTATATTTTGTGAATCCGTGGTTATGTTGTTCCTAAGTATAACCACTTGACATTTCCCCCCTTTTTGTTGTGCTTTCATTAGTACTATTTGAGTCGGAAACTTTTATTTTTGTAAATAAAACCAAAAGAGAGTTTGACCAACAAAATTCGAATACAATAACATAAGATAGTTATCAACTAATACCTCTCCTCCTCTTGTATTTCACTTGAAATCGCTTAAAGTAAGACTTGGACTTCTGGGCCTTGACGAATGCCTAAAAGCTCATGGGATAAACTTATGGTTAAGTACAAGGATATCATGAATAGATAATTATGTGCAAAGTGATACATCACTAATCATCATATAATTTGATGTTTCAAAGCTACGAGGCTCTTGACGCTAACTACATGAACCAAGAGTAGTTAAATTACATTAACAGTCTCACTAATCTCGAAAGTAATCAGCTTTAAGATAAGTCATTCTATAGTTCAAACAAAAACCTAGGGTTTAATCCACTTCTCACTGAAACAAAGGACAATCAACTTCGAAATTTAGTTCTGAAAATATCCTTCAAACAGCTAACCACGCTTCATACTAGATTTGAATCACTACCCATCAAAAATTTCAATCTCATACGAAATTTAAAGTGTTCAATACTTGATTAATGAATCAAGAAACAATATAAATACTACAAACTGAAATCATTGGGATTTGTGCAAAGAGATAAAGGTCGACTGAGGATCAATAGAGAGAGAGAGAGAAATTTTGATGGAAATCTTACCATTGTGCTCCTTCTGTGATCGCCTTCGACGAATGGAGAAGAGAGGAACGAGAGAGATTTTTGGGGAGCGGTGTATTTTTGTAGTTTATACACAAAAACCCTAGGTGTTTTGATCTAGATTTTTCTATCTCGGTTTTTGATCCGGGGCTAAAATCTGCATTTGGTTATGGGCTGGGCTGGGCTTTCGAAAGGCCCAGTCTGTTTTAAACCCTTTTGTTGTATTTCCCATTTTCTCCACTTTCTTTCATTTTAGGGAGCGTTTGGTAACCGAAGTGTTTCTTTTTGTTGTGTTTTTTAAAAAAACACCATGACATTGTGTTTATTTTTCAATCGTGTTTTCAAAACACCATTTTGAAAGTTACCATATGAGACACACCCAACCAATTAAACCTTACTCTCGCCCATTGCCGCTCCCCACTACCAACCACTTTTCGGCCGTTATGAAGAGAAAAACATAGTATATCTTGTTGACTTTCTTGTGGGTCGAATCCCCACCTTGGTCTAGTGGAAATCATCTATATTTGTAGAGGGGATTTAGGGAGCATGTTGATTATTTCGGCCGAGTACATGCAGTATCGTTTCTGGTCTACTTTACACGTGCTAGTGATCGGTTGGTTGAGTCAACTTTGCACAGTGAAAAGACTATGGTATATATGCCAAGTACGATGAGCTTTGAAGTCTCCGGCGCGCACAGTCATTATGACTGATGCCACATTAAATGCCAATGGCGATAGATTGTGGGCGCTAACATGACATTCATTAAATGTCGCGTGACTTTTAAGAAATGCTTGTCAGGCCGAGTGATTATTGGAGACATAATGTGTTGGATCTGAGTGGAGGACACATTTCATCTCGGAGTCGTGCATGTTGACAGGACCCGAGTCGGCTGTGCTTTTTGACTCGGATTTGAATCACGAGTCAGGTCGGCCGACTCATTACTTGGGTCGTGTTTTATAGATGCTTTGGGAGTCTGTCAGCGAATCGATACTTGGCCGCTCTTATTAGGCTAGGTAATTTTCAGCGCATAACAACTTAAACAAGTTTAAATTAGAGATATAAGATGACTTTCTTAAATAGATCCTAAATATAAAGTGGTTTTTAGGGGCTGTTTGGTTATTTTCTAAAAAACCAAAAAATAGAAATGAAAACTAAGAAATCTCAAAAAATACAATTTCACACATTTTCATCCCTAAAACTCACCCACAACATCTAATAAAATATTATTTTTATCTAACAACTCATCCATCACATCTAATAAAATATTATTTTCATCCAACAACTCATCCATCACATCCATCACGTCTAATAAAATATTATTTTCATCCACAACATCACTCAACTCATCTCATCTCATATTTAAAAATCACACACATCATCCAATAAGATTGTGACAACTCGTCTCATCTCATTAACATTTTATTTCTTTGTTTTCCTCTCAAAAAGCTAGGAAAATAATTTCCTTAAGTGTGCATCACATCCTCCAATAATATAATAACAACTCATCTCATCTCATCTATTTTCTTATTTTTAAGAAATAATCAAACAAAAGAAAACAACCTAATACAAGAAATAAGTTTCTTATAATTCATTTTC
This sequence comes from Asparagus officinalis, assembly GCF_001876935.1. Lineage (NCBI taxonomy): Eukaryota > Viridiplantae > Streptophyta > Magnoliopsida > Asparagales > Asparagaceae > Asparagus > Asparagus officinalis. The sequence continues at coordinate 60,367,823 of NC_033803.1, read as the reverse complement.
TTATTTTTTTCCGCCAACCAAACAACATCAAAACAAGTTTTCTTAAAAAATCATTCACATCATCCTATAATAAGGTGACAACTCATCCCATCTCATCTCCATTTTTTTGATTTTCTTTTTTTTAGCCAACCAAACAATCCCAAAACCTATTTTTCTTAGAAATAGGTTTCATTTTCTTTGATTCAACCAAACAATCCCAAAACCTATTTTTCTTAGAAATAGGTTTCATTTTCTTTGATTTCCCTCTTTTTTTAGGCAAACAAACTTTTTCTTAGAAATAGGTTTCATTTTCTTTGATTTCCCTCTTTTTTTAGGCAAACAAACAGCCCCTAAAAAGCAACGGAAATCTTAAAACAGCTAAAATGAGTTTTGAGAAAAGCGTTAGATTTTTGGGTTTTGTATATGGGCAGATCCCAAACGTGTTCCATTGATTTTTTAAAAAAAAAGAAACGGAAGCCAAAGAAACACTTCGGTATCCAAACGCTCTCTTAGGGCATCTCCAACAGCTTCTCTAAAATTTTCTCCAAAATGAAGAAGCAAAAGTCATATTCTCCAAATTATTTTTACACCAACTCCAACAGCTTCCTCATTTTGAAGAATCTCTTTTCAAAAGTCATATTCTCCAAATTATTTTTACACCAACTCCAACAGCTTCCTCATTTTGAAGAATCTCTTTTTTCCTCCAAAAATTTGAACTCCAACAGCTTCCTCATTTTGAAGAATCTCTTTTTTCCTCCAAAAATTTGGAGAATGCTGCAGATTTTGGGAAGCTTCCCTATTTTTTCTCCTTCATCCCTATTTTGGAGAATGAGATGGGGAATCTGTTGAACTAAAAACCTAACTATATTCTCCAAAAGTGGGAAATGGGGAAGCTGTTGGAGATGCTCTTAGTTTTTTATGGTGTGTTTGGAAGATGACTAATAAGGGAAGAGAATGAAGGAAAAAAAGTTCCCTTCCTTTCCTTCCTCTTCTTTACCCCCTAATTTGGGGGTAAGATTTTAGTTCATTTTTCCCCTCATCCCCTGCTCTACCCTTCTAAATGAAAATCTCAAACAAAAGTAAACCAAATTTTCTCTTCCCCTTCCCTTTTCTACCCTCCATCCAAACAGGATTATGGAGAAAGGCCTGTTTGGCTTTTAGAAAAAAAGAATTGTGAAAATTATATTAGTGGAAATCTATTTCTAGCTTCCATTTCTATTTTATTGTTTGGTTTGCAACAAAAACATGGGAAAAGAGGCTCAATCACATGAATTGGGATCCACAAGTGAGATGAAAAGAATAACAATCCTATGAATTTTTTCTGATGTTGTTTGGTTAGTTTCTTAGAAAAATAATTGTAAGAAAAGAAATAGACTTGTTCGATTTCCCTACTTCTCCAGCCCATTTTCGAGTTTTGAGCTCCTAGATAAATTTCTTATTTTTAAGGACAAAAGAGCTTTTTTGTAGGGGCAGAGTATTGTGGGGGCGGGGGAGTGCCATGCAACCCCCCCCATCTCATGTCATTTTACATATATATTATACATAGTAGGTTAAAAATCCAAGCTCACTATGCCCCCATATTCCAACATGCAACAACAGACTAAGCTTCTCAAAAATTTTGATTCAAGCCCAATTAACCAAAGCCCATATATGAGATGATAAACCCAAAGCCCATCTATCATATCATATCATATCATACTCCCTTTAAAAGTACGAGTTCGAAAAAATCTTTCTATGGTCAATATTACCCTTAGCTTTTTTAAATATTACATAATTATCCTAATCTATTCTAATTATCCTATCTTCTTGGAATTGATAATCAAATTATTTATTCTATTTATAATGAGACTTAACATGTTATCATAGCCCTTTAAAAGTACGAGTTTGGTAAAATCTTTCTATGGTCAATATTACCCTTAGCTTTTTTAAATATTACATAGTTATCCTAATCTATTCTAATTATCATATCTTCTTTGAATTGGTAATCAAATTATTTATTCTATTTATAATGAGACTTAATATGTTATTGGATAAAATAGATACGTTTCATATAATTCAAATCCTTTATTTATTTCTTATCAAATAGAAATCTAAAAAACATATGCTAGCCAGCACCTAAAAGTTTTTAGACTTTGCAAAAAATATTCTCCAAGCTTTTTAATTGCAAAAACGCCCCTATAAATTCAAAAATTTATTAAAGCATCTTAAAAATTATAAAGTTTACTTATCTCAATTCAGTGAGAAATCTGAAAAGCATATGCTAACTAGAAACTGAAAGTTTTTTTACTTTGGAGAAAATATCTTGTAAGTTTTAAAAATTAAAAAAGTACTCATAAAAATTTAAAATTTATAAAAAATACCTTGAAAATTTCAAACCTATAAACATACTAAAAACCTACAAATAACAGAAACAACCCCTAAAATTTATGGAATTTACAATACACACTCTGAACTTTTTACAAATTATAAAATAAACCCTCAAAATTATAAATTAATAAAAATTCTGATAGTTTCTGACCTAACAGTATATTAAAAATATAGGAATTATAAGTATCCCCTACATAATTTATAATTTATAGAAAATACCCTTAAAGTTTCAAAAATTATACACAAAATTAGATGTACAAAAACACCCTAAAAATTTTAAATTCATTAGTAAATTAAAAGCATAGGAATTATAAATAGTCTATAAATAATTTACAATCTGTAAAAAAGGCCGATAAGTTTAAAAAATTATAAAAAGTCCTTAAAATTCATAATTTATAAAAAAACACCATGAGAATCTTTAACCTATAGATACTAAAATGTAAATGCAAACTTACTAACAACCCCTAGAAAATTAAATTTTTGCAAAAAATATCATACACCTTTTAAAAGTATAGGTTTAGAAAAAAAATCATGGTAAATATTACTCATAACTTTGTTGAAAAGAACATAACTAATTAAAAATCTATTAAATTTGAAATTTATAAAAAAAAACACCCTTAAAGTATAGTACATTGCAAATTACCCCTCCAAAGTTTGAAAAAATTCAATGATTTTTTTGAAATTCCTTGATTTCAATGTAATGTTTAATTGTTTTGTGTATATGTAAGTTATAAATTTTAGGGTGTTTTTTTAATACTTTTTAAAACTTTTGAGGGTGTTTATTTTGTAGTTTTCTAAATTTTTATTGTGTTTTCAGTGTAATGCGCATATACATCAATTAATAATGATATTAAAGAATAAGTCGTTCTTAAGACTATTAGACCATAAGTGTGCACATCACTATTCCTAGACAGTATAGTTTGTATATGCAAAAAATTTCAGACAATCTATATAGTGGTTAAAAAGATTTTGACTTTAATGTATTATTTTTTATAAATTATATTTAATTTGAACCCACCATATAATTTTGACTGTGGTTATCATAATTTTAATATGTTTAATTGATTGATTATACGTATATAGACCATAGATTACTTTACTTTCTCACATGAGCTAATATTTGGTGCTTAATAATTTAAATTATTACTTTTAAATTTAATATAAAGAGATCTAATAAGATTTATTTATTTACCTACAACATAATACAATCTTAGTTTCTATTTTTTGCTGGAGATTTATTCCATAGTTATACATATCAAATTAGTAACTAAAATAATAATTATTTATGCTTAAATTAGGATGATTATAGTTGGTCATTCACAATAAAATTTTTATGAATATATATACCTTACTTTCTATAGCTATCTGCACTGTCCATGTATATTTTATAAATTAGTTTTTAATTTGACATATTGAATTACTTTTCCTTTGTAGAAATTTTTTCTTTGACTTTTAGACAGTGTAATCACTATATTACTATTCTAGAATAGAAATGACCTCATTCTAAATAGCTTCAAGCCAATGTTTGAGTTGCACTGAAGCATATAATATTACTACTATGTGTATATATTTGTTAAGAAAATCATTTCAACACTTTTTAAATAGAAGAGAATATTCTAACATCTGATATTATAAAAACTAAATATAGCCAATTGAATGATTAGAAAAAGAGAACTTATATCAGAAAAGTGTGAATAATAAGATAAAGAGAAAATGTAATGTCATTGCTAATAGTACTACAAATAGCAAACTATAATGTAAAGTTAACATGTTTTGTGGAGTCCAACTACTGGCTATAAGCATCAAGGTTTCCATATATATTTTATAATTTATTGAAAAGGGTTATATAATCTTATATATAAAATTGATTAAATATTGAATAGTAATATCATTGTAATAATATCATTATTAGAAAAAATTCTTCATAGATCGATATGTTCTTAATGATATATAAGCTATACACTCCAAATTCTTGTATTTTTTATAGAGCCAACAATTTTGAATATAAGCCCTAACATGTTGCTCTCACAATAGCAAAATCCAAAAAGTGTGGATATTATTCCATAGTTTTGAATATTAATCAAATAATACTTCTTTTAAACCAATCATTAGTTTATGATTTTTTTAAAGTCTATCGAGGATTAGGGACAAGCTCTATATTCTCTTTTGTGTTGTTTTAGCCGACTTTTAACCAATCATCTTATTTTATTAGCTTTCTCTTTTGTGTTGTTTTAGCCGACTTTTAACCAATCATCTTATTTTATTAGCTTTAATTTATTCATCTTCCTTTTATAACACCATTTTGAAGTGTTTTAACCAATCATCTTATTTTATTAGCTTTAATTTATTCATCTTCCTTTTATAACACCATTTTGAAGTGTTTTTCACTTTTATAACATTATACTTTATCAGTTCAAGCTTAGTTTCATGTCTGACCAAATAACATGATAATTCAATTTGGCTTCAATTTACATTTGTTTTCTATTAATTTAATTATCAACATGAAAATTTAAATTGGATGTAGCTTATTTAAACGAACATTAAAGAAAATAAATAATCACAGTGCTAAAGTTTAGCGACATAAATAAGCAAAAACCATTAAAGTGGAACTGAGAAATAATTTTTATTTAGGAAATAAACCAAATATACTAAATTATGGTATTTAACCACGTGCATTGCACGCGCATAAAACCTAGTAAATTAATGGGTTGGACTAAATAATAAGCTTGTTTTTGGTCAATTGTAACCAAAACCATATAAAGTGGGCAGTCTCTCAACGATGATTTGATTTTTTCGTACAGTTTATTTGTGATTTTCCAGACAATCACATTGAATTGGATTTTTAATTTTGACTCTACAACTCAACTTGTGGTCTCAAATTAGACGTTTTCTTCTTAATTTTCAAGGTGTGGTGTATTTTCTAAACCCTAAAGTACATGTCTTCTCCTTTATATTTAATTTTTTAATTGTGAGCAATATGTTTATATTTTTTATTATTGATTTGTATTCCTATGTGATTTATTTATTTAATAGTATTTATTAATTTATTTGTAAATCCTAGATATACTCATGTCATTTTTTTAATATGTTGGCAATTGATATGTCTGGTGAACAAAAGAAACTTGATTCAATTTTTAGAAAAAAAGTTGAATCAAGTGGATAAAGTAGTATCAGCGTGGAGACTAATTTACCTTCAAATTTAGAATATTCTCCATTTGAAGCTATGCATCTTCCTCAATCGCCAAGAGTCGACAATCCTAAATTTGCTTTAATAGAACGTGATCTAGGATTATGCCAACCTATGTGGAAATATTTAGTCAATAAACATGATGAGATAAGGAGAGCTTATTTGAGATTCGGTGCTTACCAACCTATGCTCAGTAGTTTTCCATTGTCTGGACCAGAAAAACATCCGCGTTGATTTCAAGTTTCTTGGTATTCCGAATTTCCTTGGCTTGAATATGTTAGGTCTCATGTTTATGTGCCTATTGTCTAATCTTGTTTTGATGATTTACAAATAATTTCTAATCTTGGTTTCGAGCATTTGTGTTTTCATCTAACATGCATTCAGGTTGGATTTGAGCATAACAATGACATTCTTGGAGTTTGAAGGAAATTGAAATGAAGCCGTCACAATTCAAGTCAACGACATTATCTGCAAGGATCGTGAAATTTTGATATTAATTAAAATAATTTTATAGTATTTTAAAATATTTAATTATGATTTTAAAAGAGTATTTGTATTTTTCTCGATTTTCTAGATTTTTCTATAATTTAAAGTCAAGTTTTATATTTATTTAAATGATATTAGTATTTATAAATTAATTTTATACGATGAAAATTTCTAGAATTAATCTGTTGTATTATTGATACTATTACGTATTATTTTTAAATAATATATTATATTATTATTATTACATATTATTTCGTATAATACGTTGTATTATTAATTACATATTATTTATATAATTTGTTGTATTATTTTTTTGTTGTATATTATTTGTCATATTAGTATAACTGTTACATTTTATTGTGTGGATAATTATTCCATAATTATTTATTTTTAAATATAAGTAATTATTTTTTTTATTAATTATTCTTGTTTAATTGTACAATTAGTTGTATTATTTCTACTGTTGCATATTACCTATCGTATTAGCACAACTGGTACGTTTTACTATATGGATAATTATTCCATAATTATTTAATTTTAAAAATAAGTAATTATATTTTTTATTAATTATTCTAGTTTAATCATTCAATTTCTTAGATTATTTCTACTATTATGTATTATCGGTTGTAATACTACAACTGGTACGTTTTGATGTGTAGATATTTTCATATTATTATTTTAATTTTTTCGTGATTATTATTATTTTTAATTAATTTTCAAAACCCTAAAATTCTTTATATATATATGTGTGTGTGTGTGTTTATTTCATTATCTCTCTCTCTCTCTCTCTCTCTCTCTCTTGAGAAATCATCCTATTTTTGCATGGAATTAAGGAAATCCCTTCGGAAATCAAACTTTCATTCCCGCTTCAAACCAGCAATTCCCTAAGGAAAACACAGTTCCATTCAACTCATCAAACAGTTTTTAATAAGCTAACCTACCTTTTCCAACTCAACATCCTCATCCTCATCAACCTGTGAATCCTTCAAATTCTGATCATGACAGACGTCTAAGTGTCTTAGAAAAGGGTTTGGAGGCTATGATCAAAGCCTCTACACAAACCACCAACAAGTTAACCCAGTCATCCACCACTCTAAATTCCTTCATGCAAACAACCGGCCAAGTGCTCAACTCAAACACTCAAGCCATAACCTGGTTAGAAACCCAACTTGGGTAACTAGCCACTGCCGTAAGCGAGAGAGAGAAAGGAAAATTTCCAAGTCAACCTGTTGCTAACCCTAAAGACAAAGAGCACCAAGCTCTGATACCAAATGAAAGTATCCTAGAGGAGGGGTGAATAGGGTAATTGCTAATCTAATACGATATTGATGCCAAATTAAAACTTATTAACTAATATACTAGCAATGATGATATAACAATAATATAAGCAAGGATATATAATGAACCAATAAGTGATATAAACAACAATCACAAAATCAAAAGAGAAATGTGGACAAATGACAAACGCAAACACAAGGATATGATCACGGAGTTCGGTCAACCCTCGACCTACGTCTCCGCTCCTCACCTCGAGGAGATTCTCTGCTATCTTAAATAACTACACAATCGGTTTTGAAAGCTTATCGAAAACTTTTACAATACACACGTTGTCAATCCCGCAATATTCTCTTCTAAGTGTTGGCCTACCCGTGTCACATTCCTCAAATGCTTGGAATTAGTACCTCTCCTTAGGCTTTTACAACCAAGTCACTAATTTTGGAATTGGCCCGGTCTCTTCCAACCACTCCTCTAAGTGTCCTTGTGTATTACAACATGTTTTACAATGATAAGTACAAATAAAAGATTTGTTCTCTAACAAGGATGAGAATGAAGTTTAAGCTCACTCAATGATACAACCCCACAACCTAAATATACGATATGTGAAGTACTAAAACTCAAGTGGTTGTGTGTAATCAATGAATAAAATAAAATTTAAACTCAATTAATTCTAGCACCTATAAATGAGAATCAAAATGAAGATAAGCTAGACAATGAGTTTAGAAAAACTTCTCCAAACAAAGAGAGATTGAAGATTTGAGGTTAAACTCCTCAAGGATGAAATTAAGATCTTTCTCTTTGTGAAACTTTCTTTACACAAACAAAACACACTTTTGATCTTTAAAAACGTGAAACAAACTGCTCAAAACTATCTTAAAACCCCATAAGAGAAACCAAGGCTTGAGGACTATTTATAGCCTAAAAAACAAAGCAAACCCAAAAACTAGCCGTTATCGGCCGACTGATAAAATGAATCAGTCGACTGATAGATTGTAAAATAGCAAACTGGAAAAACTACACTGATCGGTCGACTGATATTTCATATCGGTTGACTGAAGAGATGTCATCGGTCGACTGATTTGTATAATCAGTCAACTGATGAGCCTGTAAAATCAGTGCTAAAAACCTAGTTTTGTAAAATCAATTAAAAATAACAAATCAACTTCAAAAATAGTAAAACTTGGGGAAATATTTATATACATGAAAATAAATATGTTAAAGAAGAAAATTTTGAAATATCTTTTCCCGATTGTAAAAACTTACTATTTTGCAAAAACATTCAAGATACGAGTTCGTTAAATACTTGATTTTGATGAAATCGTTCCAAACAAGTTTTAAAACACTTTTCAACAGATTAATAGACTCGAGGAAAGATATAAAATAGTATCGTTAAGTCTATAATCTAAAAACAGTGATAAATTAAAAACAAATATGTGTGTATAGTTTGAGCTTTAAATATAACACATAAAGTAAAGCCTAAACTACAAAACTATATACGCAAGCAATTTAATCTTCAATATGGCTTGATCTTGCTAGCGGATGAAATGATAATGTCATGCCCTGCTTCCCAAAATACCCTGTAATCGGAACATGAACAAGCCCACGACGTATTAGATCAAGGAGAATAAAAATAAAAATAAACATTTCTCCTCAACCTAATACGCTAAGCGTCAAGAAATAAATACAATGTGAAGTCACAGATCCCTGATCACAAATAGCGAGAATATAATGAGCAACACAGAATAAAATAATACATATCACAAATAAATATCATCCAAGACATAAAGTTTGGGTCAACATGCCCTTATACATATCTAAACAAAAGAATACTGAAGAAATATGAAATACATTGTTCAACAGAAATAGAAGGGAAAAGACTACAAAAACAACTAGGATCATCAATTAAGATGAGATACTGAACTTCGGCCTATTCTTCAACTCTATCTGCAAGGCACTCCTGCTGAGAATCATCCGGCTCCTGGCAATCTCCCAGCTGGACCTGTTTTTTCTCTAAGTCTGACGTACACCAGAGAAAACAGGTGTACGTCAGCGTGCATGGCACACGACAAGACCCTATAAAAGAAAAGAACGAATGAAAACCCAATGTGAAAAATGATACAATAACAGAAATGATAAAGAAACGTATAACTAGAAATCCAACAAAATCAACCAACAAGTAACAAGTCGATCATGCAGCAAGCAAGCAGAATTGTCATCTAAGTAACAGGGTCATACAACTAGATGGAATTAATACTTAAAAATCTACAACAAGAGACGTAGTACGACGAGTGAAATAATCCAAATAAAAAACCCTCATGTATATAACATATGTCTCAAATTGTAGATAATTAAATATTAATCCCGATCTATATATGAAAAGAAACACAACTGGCCTACATCTCACAGGAATTCATACTTAGCTAAGAAACAAGGTCATGTAACTAGCCATCCTAAAACTCACTGGTCCACATCTCACATAAAGTTAACATTCATATCACTGGATAACTGACTGTTCACAAATTCTCTACGCGCATCCAATACCGCTACATGAATCGGTCAGAGGACTACACGCAATCCCATCTCGACCTAGTTCAAACTCAAGCAAAGCTCAGGTGATGAAACAGGTCACTGACTAAAGTGACTACACGAATTCACTTTAACCCAACAACCAACCCCAGTGACTACACAAATTCACTAGCGCGAGCTAGAAGATACATCAATAGTCACATCCAAGTACACGAACATTAACTTCCCCATCCTAACTCTTCTCATTTTTCTAAATCAATAGTCGTATTCCACACTAAAACTCTGGTTCACCACCTAAACTCAATCAACACACCCACACATGTTACTAGGTCTGTTCATGACGCACGAGGCCACTAAGTCATGAACTACTAAGGTTCTCAAACACAACAAGGAGATAATAATAACACTAATTCCACGCAACCACATCATGACATGTCGAATACAGTAAAATATTCACAAAACATGAAATGTAATCATAATTCCACGCAACCACATCATGACATGTCGAATACAGTAAAATATTCACAAAACATGAAATGTAATCATAAACAGCAACTATGTAATTCGGAAAATAATTCCTTTTCCAAAATAATTTCTTTTAAAATTATTTCTCATTATATAATAATCCAAAATATTCTCTTTTCCAGAATAAATTCTTTAAAATTATTTCTCATCAATTATTATTCTAAAATAATTCTTTTTCTCAAAAAAAAATAAATTCTTTTAAAATTATTTCTCATTATTAATCTAAAATAATTCTTTTTCTCAAAATAAATTCTTTTTAAATTTTATAAATTCCCTAAATGATTCCATTATCAAAATAAATTATTTCACTTCATTATCATTGTTCCAAAAATATTATTTATCACACAACTATGATTTAAATCAATATTATTCACCAAATAGCTCATGCAGATAAATACGTCACAAATAAACAACGCAATAATTCATAATAAATATAAATATTCAAACTACGAAATATGGAGAGCGGGATCTTGTCTCGGGTACGTCGAATGATTCGACGTCAATGGCGTGGATCTGATCTGAGCGCGGGGGGCTGGATCTGAAGAAGTCCGACGACGAGGAGATGAGGAGAGGAGGCCGCGTGAAGGCGGGTGTTGGTCTCTTTGTTTTGATGATATTTAACAAACAATTTACCACTAATATTGTTTGTCTAGTATTTGTGTTTTCTTATTTATTGTAGACAAACAACGTGTTGGAGGATGAATGGATTGCGCCATAACGATCATATCAAATGGAGGTTGGCGGAATAGTGGGTGAAGCTTATGCAATTCAAGTTGAAGATCCAAGTTCTAGCTTCATCCGTAATGTGTACCAAGTCAAGCTTATTGAAGATCAAGATCCAGCTTGGGTAACATTAGTTTAGGTTTATATTATGTGTGTTAGTACTTTAAGCTCAATCATATATACACACACATTATATTGGTTTCCTTGTATATATATAGTTATATATATATACAGTTTTGAGTTTTCATGTTTATAAATATGAGATTACATATTTATTATTGTGTTTTGGTTTAACTATATAGATATGAAACAAATTTACATTCATATATATAATCATATGTTTTATACTCTATTTTGTTTAAGAATATATTGCATAGAATATGCAATTTTGAGAAAATATTATTTTCTTGGTTTATGGACTTAACAATAATCATATACATCTTTTAGTAAACTCTACAAAATCATTTTGTAATGTTTCAAAATATGGTTAAGCTAAAATGTCAAAACTCATGTGTTCACATTTTCATGTTTTGGACTATTTTACAAAATAATAATATTTCTCATTTGGGAGGTCATTTTCTTAAAAACTAGTTTTTGTAGCATGTTTATTGTCATGTCTACAATCATCTCTCAAAGTTTCATAATTTTTGAAATTTATTTGATATTTTTTAACATGGTTTAAAGTTGAGTTTTTCTGTGCATTCAGATCTGTGCACGTTTAGTCGACTCATTAGTCGACTCACGAAGTGCAGCGGAGTTATGATTTTTTGTCTGCTGAGTCGACTCATATAAGTCGACTCATAAGTCAACTTATCAGAGAGCCGTTGCACAGTAACGGCTAGTTTTCTGTTTTGTTTGTTTATGGGTTTTTGGTCTTTTTCTTGGGGTTTTTTTGCTGAAATTTTGAGTGGGTATAAATACCCTCTTGCTCTCATCTTTCAAATATCTAAGAGAATATTTTAAGAAAGTTTAACAAGGGTTTAAAGTTTGGTTTAAGTTTGTTTAAAAAGCTTTTAAGCATTTTTTCTAGTTTCGGTTTGTGAAGAGAATTTCACAAGAGCAAGTGGAGATCATCATTTCGTGTTTGAACAGTCACTCTTCTCCCTCTCTCTTGTTATCATCTAGAGAAGTTTTCCTAAACTTATTCTAGCGAGAGGGAGCGGCGTGGCTGAGGAAGCTGGTTGGGACAGGTCTGGCAGTGTTCAGATCTGGACGAGGTGGAAGAGGGCTAGCGCCGGCGGTGTGGTGCTAGGGATTCGAGCAGCACGGAGGGCTAGCGCCGGCGGTGTGGTGCTAGGGATTCGAGCAGCACGGAGGAGAGGAGTAGGGGTGGCGCGGCTGAGGCAGAGGAAGAGGAGGTGGTGGCGGTGTAGAGGTGGTGAGGGTGGCCGACGGGGAGTGGGTGCAGGCGGTGATGGAGGCATGAGACGAAGAGAGAGAGAAGAGAGATGTATGGGGCGTTGTTCGTAAGCCGTCGGATTTAACGAACGACAGAGATTTATATAACACTTCCCCAGGTCATTGTTTTCTCTCTCGTAACCCACGACCAATTCTAGCTGTACTCCAGAAGCTCTCTTCCGTTCAACCCCTCCTCCCTCTCCCTCTCTTCCTCGTCACCCCAAGCTTCACCTCCGAAGACCCCGTCGACCTCCACCATTAAGCCCCGCCGAAGACCCCGTCGACCCCGTCGGATTTTCCCCACCCCAGGATCCTCACCCCAAGCTTCACCGCCAAGGAACATTTGTTGGTGGCGACCTCCTCCTCCGCCATTAAGCCCCGCCGAAGACCCCGTCGATGTGACGCCCCTGGGTTCACACAAGGCTGCAGTCCGAGGTGAAACCAGAAATGTCAAACCTGCCATGCACCACACCGTGCAATAACATGTTTCACCATCACAATTCCTATCTCTCTAGTTGAATCAACATCAGGTGTAGTACAAAGCAAGTAAAGGTTATACAAGAATCAACTGATGAAGTAATAGAGGTCAAATTAATGTCTCGTCATCTAATATACTGGAATACAAATAAATGTCTGGAATAAATGAACTGGAGTTCTCAACAAGTCTCAAATACAAAATGTCTGACAAAAGGAAATAAGGCACACAACCTTTACAACTTCTAGAATAAGACTCACATGTCTACACAAAAATCTACGGTGGAGCTCAAAAGAAAATATAACTAAATAGACGTCTGAAGCTAAAGTGCATCGTCATCAACCTGCGACTCTCCGGGCTCCTGGCTCGTTACCTGAAAGGGGGGAGGGACAACGAGCGTCAAAGCGCTAGCGAGCAACATCACAACCAACCCCAAGGGAACATGGCTCGTTGTATAAGAAAATACAGTTAATATATAAGAGATCTAAAATCATTGATCTTACTAAAGAGGGTTTTAGTATTTAGAAATTTACAACACGAGCATAGGTACGTCGAGCGAAATAATCCAAACAAGGAAACCCTCATGTATATACCTTGTATCTCAAATCGTAAATCTCTAAACACCAAACCCGAGGTTCTAGTACAGGAAACAATAATAAAAGAAATACAACTAATCTCAGAGCATAAATACGGTGCCATAACATAACTAACGTGAGTAGCATGTCATAACTTACATGAATATCATGTCGTAATCTACATAAGTGTCATGTCAAACTCACATGAGTAACATGTCAGAAAACGATTAAGTGTCCAAAACATAGACTATATAAATTAAACGTCCAACTCATGGACTGCATATAACCGTTGTCCAACGCATGGACCGGATGTGACCGTTGTCCAACGCATGGACCGGATGTGACCGTTGTCCAACGCATGGACCGGATGGTAATGCATATCCAGCACGAGGATTAAATAGCAATGCATGTCCAACACGAGGACTAAGTAAAGTGAATGTCCACACAAAGACTGAAAAGGTAATGCTTGTCCAACACGAGGACTGAGATATACAGAAAAACCTACTTATATCAATCCACACTCAAATCAGTGTGTAAGTCCCCAATTTATACCCTCAGGTCATCTATCATGCATGGATACATAATAAGACTAAAACCAATGTCAGATAATCCAGGCGAACTCTCGCACATGAGTGAAATACCCCAGAATACACAAAACAGGGGTTATACAACAGACAGAGCGGCGGTCGACCGCACCGGTCGACCGCTCTCTGATACGCGGCTGGCGGTCGACCGCTGCGGCTTCGCGGTCGACCGACAGAGCGTCGCGGTCGACCGACAGAGCATCGCGGTCGACCGCAGCCCTAAAGCGAGCC
>NC_033803.1:60346998-60352712 GCF_001876935.1 Asparagus officinalis | reverse complement strand
TCATAACTAATGCATATATACATTCTCATAAGCTCAAAATGCTAGATTTCATGCACAACCATGCCATGAAGATATTTTTCACATATTGAATATTGTGTTTCACTAATATCCACATATATGAATTATCAAAATCTACGGGGTCTTACATTCTTCCCCCCTTAAAGGAATTTCGTCCTCGAAATTCAGAAATCATATCTAACTCATAAAGATACTTGAAAAGCATGACAAGGGTTTACTCCAACCCGCACATATACACATTTCATAATACTGAATGCTAGTTAGTACATAGCGATATTCATACTTAACAATCTAAAATGATAATATTCTTACCTAATCCCTAATCTAACGGAACTAGTACGTCGGGCGAAAAATCCAAACAAGGAACCCCCCATGTATATACCATGTGTTCCGAAAGATTAAGAGTTAAGTGAAAATACCCTCATTCTAGTGTTAAGTAATAGTATCAATATATATATATATATAAATATACACGTAAGAAGTCATATCATAAATACTTAAATTAGTTTTACCTGCTCGAACAAGTGTGGGTAGTCGCGTCGCATGTCCTCCTCGCGCTCCCAAGAAGCTTCCTCAACTCCACTTTGGTTCCATTGAACTACCACCAATGGAATTACCTTGTTCCTGAGTCTCTTATCTTCTCTAGCAGAAAACAGGTTATCCCGAAGCTCAATCTCCGGTGCATCTAACACTCGCTGCCGCTCCTCATCATGCAAGTGCTTCTTGAGCATAGAAATGTGAAATACATTGTATACTAGACATAGAAGCTGGAATATCTAGTCTGTATGACACAGCTCCAATGCGCTTCCAAAATCCGGAAAGGTCCAATGTATCTCGGTGCAAGCTTTCCTCGCCTCTCAAATTGTTGTACGCCTTTCATAGGCGATACCTTCAGCATAACCAAATCCCCAATCTGCAACTCGAGGGGGCTTCGCCTCTTATCTGCATAACTCTTCTGCCGACTCTGAGCGGCTAGAATCCGCTCCCTGATCAACGCTACTTTCTCAGTAATATGTCTCATAAGCGCTGGTGAAAGTATTAAACCTTTCTCCGGCTCTACCCAACATATAATCGATTTTGCAATGTCTCCCGCACGTTGCTTCATACAAGGTCATACCGATTGTCGCTTGATAATGGATGTCCTTGACGGACTTCATCAGTTGAATATGATCCTTCCAGCTACCTTGAAAGCTAACGACATAAATCCGCAACCTGTCTTCAAATATCTAATTTACTCTTTCCGTGTGACCATCTGTCGGTGAATAAAATACATTACAGAAAGATAAATCTGTTACTCAAAAGAAATCCTGTAAACCTTTCCAAAAATACAGAGTGAATACTGAAATCTAAATCTGACGCTATCGTATCTAGGACTCCATGAAGTCTAATAGTCTCTTGAATGAGTATCCTTACATACGCCTCAGCTGTATAGTTAGTCCTTGCTGTAATAAAATGTATTGACTTCATCAGTTTATCCACTATCACCCAAATTGAATCATTCTCTTTCTCTTATTTCAACAATCCCTACGATAAAATCCATCTAACTGTTCGTCCACTCTACTCAGAAATGGTTAAAGGCTGACGTGATCCTGCTGGTCTTTGATGTTCCGCCTTTACTTATTGACATGTAAGATACTTAGCTACATAAATTTGAAATCTTCCTACGCATATCACTTCATCAAAAAGTGTCTCTTTAAGCCCTTGCACATCTTAGGGGTCCTTGAATGTACTGATTCGCGAATTCGTAGTCTTTGGTAAACTCAATTCACCTCCTTTGTCTCTGGTTGATTTCCTTCTGGGAAAAGATACTTCAGATTTTAATGGTCTGTGAATAATTTATACTGTACTTTATATAAGTAAAGTCTTCATGACTTCCTGCACTTCATACAAGTAGTGCCTCCATGCCTTCAGTGCAAACACCACTGCTGCTAACTCCAAGTCATGAGTGGGGTAGTTCTGCTCATGCACCCTCAACTGCCGTGAGATATAAGCTACTACCCTCTGAGTCTGCATCAATACGCCTCCTAGGCCTGCCAACGATGCATCTGTATATACGACGAATGTCCTGTCGCTGCTCGGAATGGTCAAAACCGGCGCTGTAGTCAACTTAGCCTTCAGAACATCAAAGGCCTTCTGGCACTCCATGCTTCATATGAACTGTACACCCTTCTTCGTAAGGTGTGTAATAGGCATCGAAATCTTCGAGAAGTCCTGAATGAACTTCCTATAATATCCAGCTAGACCCAAAAAGCTGCGAATCTCTGTCACCGTCTTCGGTGGCTCCCAATCAAGAACTGCCATAACCTTAGCTGGGTCCATTGCTATGCCCTCTCTACTGATGACGTGGCCAAGGAATCTGACTTCTGAAAGCCAAAACTCGCATTTGCTGAACTTGGCATACAACTGATGCTCCTGAAGAGTCCTCAATGCTATCCGTAGATGCTCCTCGTGATCCGCCTCCGACCTCGAGTAAATGAGTATATCTTCGATGAAGACGATCACAAACTGATCCAAGAAGGGACGGAAAACCCGGTTCATCAAGTCCATGAGTACGGGTGCATTGGTCAATCCAAATGGCATGACCAAGAACTCGAAAGAACCATATCGAGTAAGAAAGGCGGTCTTGGGAATATCCATCTCCCGAACCCGCAACTGATGATAGCCAGAACGAAGATCAATCTTCGAGAAATACTGCGCACCCTGCAACTGGTCAAACAAGTCATCAATCCTAGGTAGTGGGTACCTATTCCGGATAGTGACCTTGTTCAACTCTCTATAATCTATGCATAATCTCATACTACCGTCCTTCTTCTTCACGAAGAGGACCGGCGCGCCCCACGGAGAATGACTCCGGCGAATAAAACCCTGAGCTAATAACTTGTCCAACTGGGTCTGAACCTCCCTCATCTCAGCTGGTGCCATACGATAGGGTGCGCGGGATATCGGGGCTGTGCCCGGCTGTAACTCAATACAAAACTCAACCTCTCTCACTGGAGGTAATCCAGGTATGTCCTGAAAGACATCCTGATACTCTGAGACAACTCTAGTCTCCAATAACTCAGCACCCTGATCCCGTCGCATCACCTCCTCGATGTACGCCAGAAATGACTCCGCAAGTCGGTTGCCCTGAGAGGTGGCTACAATTATCTCGGACCCGTCGGACGCTCGCAACTTGACTGTCTTCACAATGCAGTCAATGCTAACATGGTAGGAAGACAACCAATCCATACCAAGGATGACACCGAACTCGGACATACGCAACACTATCAAATCGACTATGAACTTCGACTCGTCTAAACTGACGGTACACCTCCTACAAACGTTCTCCAGAAGCGATACGTCTCCTAAAGGGTGGAAACAGATAAAAGGGGTGTCTAGAGGCTGAGCTACAAGCTGGAGTCTAGCCATAAATGCATGCGATATGAAGGAATGCGACGATTCCGAATCGAAAAGAATACGGGTGGAAAAAGGGATTCACAAAGAACGTACCTTCCAAAACTGCTCCATTAGCTCCATTATCATGCGGAACTAATGCATAAACTCTGCCAGTAGTCGAAAACTGCTCTGCTGTTGGTGCTGGAGAATATGGGACAATCTACCCCTGGGGAACCTCCTGAACTGCTAGAGCCTGCCCCTTAGTCTTCTGTTGCTGCTGAGTTGGACCATTTCCCTTCTGATCTCTTGTTGATGCACTGCGGCACTCTAATGCCTTGTGTCCGACCTTGTGACAGTTAAAACAAGATCCCCGAAACTTTTGCTGCTGACTTGCTCTCTGATCCTGTTGAGATCCCTTCTTATGAGGGCTCTGTTGATGCTGTTGGGATCCAATCAAGGGTCTCTTGTTCTTGCCCTTGTCTCCGGCGTGCCCTCTCTTAGCACTCCCTTCCTCGTCCTTCTGGAACTTAGCTGTCCCATTTTCTTGAGAAATGGCGGTTTCAGCTACTGGTGGTGGTGGTGTAATGTGATTCGCCACAAGCTCCTCGATTGCTGCTATCCTAGGGCGGGGGGGAGCCATAAGATCTACCAGGTACTAGGGAGCCTGCTGCTGCTCAGGTGGAGTTTGCTGTGGTTCAGCCTGTCCAGATATCTGAGTACGTGACATATCATATTCTGACATCTCTGCTCAAAAGAAAATAAGGGTTTAGGAGTCAAAATAGACCTCTATAAATAGCGTATCACAATACAATTTTCACAACATATAGTATTTGCACAAATACTTTAAACTTATACAAAAAGAGTTGTCATAAAAAAATTCTCAAATTTTGATATATACGCATATATCGTCCTCACTCATACTAAGAAATCCTTACGGACTCTATACATGAATCCTAGAAAACTCTATCCTAGCTCCACGACTCGACACAGGATGATCCTAAGGATACTGGAACTAGAGCTCTGATACCAACTGCGATGCCCCTGGGTTCACCCAAGGCTGTACTGCAGTCCGAGGTGAAACCAAGGATGTCAAACCTGCCATGCACCACACCGTGCAATAACATGTTTCACCATCACAATTTCTATCTCTCTAGTGGAATCAACAACAGGTGTAGTACAAAGCAAGTAAAGGTAATACAAGAATCAACTGATGAAGTAATAGAGGTCAAATTAATGTCTCGTCATCTAATATACTGGAATAAATGAATTGGAGTTCTCAACAAGTCTCAAATACAAAATGTTTGACAAAAGGAAATAAGACACACAACCTTTACAACTTCTAGAATAAGACTCACATGTCTACACAAAAATCTACGGTGGAGCTCAAAAGAAAATATAACTAAATAGACGACTGAAGCTAAAGTGCATCGTCATCAACCTGCGACTCTCCGGGCTCCTGGCTCGTTACCTGAAAGGGGGAGGGACAACGAGCGTCAAAGCGCTAGCGAGTAACATCACAACCAACCCCAAGGGAAAAGGGCTCGTTGTATACATTGATCTTACTAAAGAGGGTTTTAGTATTTAGAAATTTACAACACGAGCATAGGTACGTCGAGCGAAATAATCCAAACAAGGAAACCCTCATGTATATACCTTGTATCTCAAATTGTAAGTCTCTAAACACCAAACCCGAGGTTCTAGTACAGGAAACAATAATAAAAGGAATACAACTAATCTCAGAGCATAAATACGGTGCCATAACATAACTAACGTGAGTAGCATGTCATAACTTACATGAATATCATGTCGTAATCTACATAAGTGTCATGTCCAACTCACATGGGTAACATGTCAGAAAACGATTAAGTGTCCAAAACATAGACTATATAAATTAAACGTCCAACTCATGGACTGCATGAAGTAAACGTCCAACTCATGAACTGAAATTAACCGTTGTCCAACGCATGGACCACTGAAGATAACCGTTGTCCAACGCATGGACCTGATATGACCGTTGTCCAACGCATGGACCGGATGTGACCGTTGTCCAACGCATGGACCGGATGTGACCGTTGTCCAACGCATAGACCGGATGTGACCGTTGTCCAACGCATGGACCGGATGGTAATGCATATCCAGCATGAGGATTAAATAGCAATGCTTGTCCAACACGAGGACTAAGTAAAGTGAATGTCCACACAAAGACTAATTAGTAATGCATGTCCAACACGAGGACTAAGTAAAAAAAATGTCCAACACGAGGACTAATTAGTAATGAAAATATAACCGCTACAATTTAATACCCGATAAACAAGGCAACT
>NC_033803.1:60327752-60329328 GCF_001876935.1 Asparagus officinalis | reverse complement strand
GGGGTAGTTCTGCTCATGCACCCTCAACTGCCGTGAGATGTAGGCTACTACCCTCTGAGTCTGCGTCAATACACCTCCTAAGCCTGCCAACAATGCATCTGGATATACGACAAATGTCCTGTCACTGCTCGGAATAGTCAGAACCGGCGCTGTAGTCAACTTAGCCTTTAAAACATCAAAGGCCTTCTGGCACTCCATGCTCCATATGAACTGTACACTCTTCTTCGTAAGGCGTGTAATCGGCGTCAAAATCTTCGAGAAGTCCTGAATGAACTTCCTGTAATAGCAGCCAGACCCAAAAAGTCTTTAAAATATCAAAGGCCTTCTGGCACTCCATGCTTCATATGAACTGTACACCCTTCTTCGTAAGGTGTGTAATAGGCGTCGAAATCTTCGAGAAGTCCTGAATGAACTTCCTATAATATCCAGCTAAGCCCAAAAAGCTGCGAATCTCTGTCACCGTCTTCGGTGGCTCCCAATCAAGAACTGCCGTGACCTTAGCCGGGTCCACTACTATGCCCTCTCTACTGATGATGTGGCCAAGGAATCTGACTTCTGAAAGCCAAAACTCGCACTTGCTGAACTTAGCATACAGCTGATGCTCCTGAAGAGTCCTCAATGCTATCCGTAGATGCTCCTCATGATCCGCCTCCGACCTCGAGTAAATGAGAATATCATCGATGAAAACGATCACGAACTGATCTAAGAAGGGACGGAACACCCGGTTCATCAAGTCCATGAATACCGCGGGTGCATTGGTCAATCCAAATGGCATGACCAAGAACTCGAAAGACCCATATCGAGTAAGAAAGGCGGTCTTGGGAATATCAATCTCCCTAACCCGTAACTGATGATAGCCAGAACGAAGATCAATCTTCGAGAAACACTGCGCACCCTGCAACTGGTCAAACAAGTCATCAATCCTAGGTAGTGGGTACCTATTCCGGATAGTGACCTTGTTCAACTCTCTATAATCTATGCATAATCTCATACTACCGTCCTTCTTCTTCACGAAGAGGACCGGCACGCCCTACGGAGAATGACTCCGGCGAATAAAACCCTGAGCTAACAACTCATCCAACTGGGTCTGAAGCTCCCTCATCTCAGCTGGTACCATGCGATAGGGTGCGCGGGATATCGGGGCTGTGCCTGGCTGCAACTCAATACAAAACTCCACCTCTCTCACTGGAGGTAATCCAGGTATGTCCTGAAAGACATCCTGATACTCTGAGACAACTCTAGTCTCCAATAACTCAGCACCCTGATCCCGTCGCATCACCTCCTCGATGTACGCCAGAAATGACTCCGCTCTCGGACCCGTCGGACGCTCGCAACTTGACTGTCTTCGCAAAGCAGTCAATGCTAACATGGTAGGAAGACAACCAATCCATACCAAGGATGACACCGAACTCGGACATACGCAACACTATCAAATCGACTATGAACTTCGACTCGTCTAAACTGACGGTACACCTCCTACAAACGCTCTCCAAAAGCGATACCTCTTCTAAAGGGGTGGAAACAGATAAAAGGGGTGTCTAGAGGCTGAGCTACAAGCTGGAGTCTAGCCATAAAT
>NC_033803.1:60324305-60326752 GCF_001876935.1 Asparagus officinalis | reverse complement strand
TGGGAATCAATCCCATATCCGGCGAAGTTCAACTTAATTAACTTCACGCCGTTTAATGGGATGGGTTCCTCCACTCAACATTTGATTTACTTCAAATCACACCTGGGGGTTATCTCTGGTAATGAACCTCTGATGGTACGGTCCTTCGTTGGCACTCTTCGTGGAGCCGCTTTCGATTGGTATCGCCGCCTCAAGCCAGGAAGCATAAATAGCTGGGACGACATGGAGACCAAATTCCTCGCCAACTTCTTCAATGACGACACAGAGATATCCATCGGGTCATTGCTTGATGAGAAACAGAAAGACAGGGAATTGGTAGACACATTCGTCAAGAGGTTCCGGAACAAGGCGATGAACTGTCGGGACCCGATCACCGAGGAATTCATCATCCAGACTTGCCACAACAACCTCGCACTGGACGTGTTGGAAGCAATGGGGACAGCACCGTCCAAGACATGGAAGGATCTGAAAGTCCAAGGAGAGCAAGCCGAGCGATTCCTCAGAAGAAAGAAGGCGGAGAGAGGCCAACAGGCGACAAATGCTCCAGCACAGAATTTCGTCCCACGGGGGAACTTTCCAATTGCAACCCCAGCAACAGCCGCAGCAACAAGCGCCACAATAATCTCGGGGGCAATGGCAACAACGGCCTCAGAAGCAGAAATCTTCGGAGCCGAGGTTTCCTAAAGTGTACTCCTTCAAGGATGACGAAGTTCCCGGCATCTTTAAGTACCTGTTGGAGAATAACAAAATCCAGCTGCCAGCGATCGGGGATCAAGAAGGGGCTAGCAAAGTGACGGAGCCGAAGTATTGCGCATGCCATAGAGCGGTCCATCGCCCTACCAAGTCGTGCTACCACCTCAAGGACAAGATCCAGGCGCTAATTGATGTAGGCGTCATAACCCCGAAGCCGTCCAAGAATGTTGGAGCAAACACGGTTTCAATCAGCTTTGGATCGGTGCCCACAACATGGTTCAAACCGGAGCGCATCACCAAAGTAGGGATGAAGACAGTGAACAATGACCCACATGGACAGCGCCAAAAAGGACTTGTGCCACACACAGCCCCAAACGGCGAAATCCTATGGGTTCATCCTGATCTCATTGAAGACGAACAATGGGCGACTTCCTCGAGAAGAAAGGGCAAAGGCAAGTCCTGCAATGCTACTTCCGCAATCTTCGAGGAGAATGATGATGAAGCTCCTACTTTCCCGCTCCCCGAAGAAGAACAAGAAGTTTTTGCAACTCGAAGCGGAAATGAGTATCACTACAACTATCCACCACCTAGTGAGCAGGGGGTGAACAAACGGGGACCAGCCAAAACTCTCACAGAGATGGGGGTGATTACAAGTCCTACACCGGGCGAAGAGGCTCGACGACAGTCGGTGAATAAACCGAAAGAGAAGAATCCCCAGGAGGTGCAGAATCCGAAGCAGTCTCGTTTCAGTCGCCCGATTGGAAGAGACAAACCGGAAAGCTCGAAGACTCCGCAAGTCTTCGATATAATGGCTCAACTAGCCAACATTCCAGCACGGATAATGCTGTATGAGTTGCTGCGGTTGTCCAAGGAAACCAGGGAGGCCTTGCAAGAAGCTTTGGCCAATTCAGAGGTGTTTCTGCCTAAAATAAAGCCGGTGCCTGAACAGCCAGAACCGCTGAGTCAACAGTACAACATAGCGACTAAAAACCTTCCTTGCATTACTTTCACCAAAGAGGACATGCAGACGAAGAATTCGAACCACGATAGACCGCTATACTTCATCGGGTACATAGGCTCCAGCAAAGTCAACCGAATCCAAGTGGATCCGGGTTCTGCTGTGAGTATTATGCCGCTTCGCTTGATGCACTTCCTTGGTATTCCAGTTAGCAAGTTGGCGTCCACAGGCACTGTTATCTACGGGTTCAATACCAGCGGTCAAGACCTTTAGGTAAAATCCGGATAAAGTGTCAAATGGGAGATTTGAAGACAGAAGTCACATGTTATGTGATCGATGCCGAACCTTACTATTGGGTCGGCCCTGGATCCATAGTAATGTTATAATTCCCTCCACACTCCATCAGTGTTTAAAGTATGTCGACACTGATAATAAGGTTAGGACGGTGGTCGCGGATAAGCAACCATTCAAAGGGTATGAGAATTATTTTACTGATTCTCTCCTTTATGGTAACGAATCCGATACTGAATCATCGGCCCAAGGCACGGACAGCGGAGAAGAAGCTGATACCGAAGCCGGATTTGATTACAATGGAGGTTATGTTTTAAACGACATTGTACCCTTTGTAATCAACCTTGACGATGAACAAACGTCAGAGGGCAGTTGTAACTGGCAACTTGCCAATAATGAAATAAATAACGATTTAGAGTACTCCCTGTCTCTTGATGATGTGATAACAGAATTGTATGATAATCCTGATTTGTATATGCCGCTTCGATCATCCTATATAACAAAG
>NC_033803.1:60318153-60318343 GCF_001876935.1 Asparagus officinalis | reverse complement strand
AATAGAAATGAATTACCTCTTATGGGTGGGTCAGCCTCTCTATTCCCAAAATCCACGTTTGCCTCCTACGAATTATCTAAAAGAGCAAGAAGCATAGAGACAATTAGGGAATGCACAAATTCCAAATCATTCAACTCCTTTGTGTATTGTTAATGGTAGATGTACCTGGATTCATCGAACCGGGTCCTAC
>NC_033803.1:60304711-60318039 GCF_001876935.1 Asparagus officinalis | reverse complement strand
GTCTCCCTAATGTCGGCAGCTTCTGCAGGCCTTTCTACCTGGTGCGGTGGGTCGGGCTCACCAGAAGATGTAAAATCATGAAAAACAGGATCAGGACTCATCTCCCTCTCCCTATGCTCTCCTATATAGAGATGGAAAAGCATGAGTCAAAGTTCTGAATGATCAAGAGGTTGGTCTATAGGGTAGATGTTACCTCCATCACTGGCAGGATCGTCACTGGCCAAACTGACCTCGTTCAGAATAGTCCTCGTGATCTTCAAGATCTCCGCCTGAAGCTTCATCAACAGAATGAAAGGTCTTCTTTCCCTTTTCGTCAATCCGACGAGTCTTGTGGAAGATAAAAGGAAAGAGTAAGAAACTGACCTCGTTCAGAATAGTCCTCGTGATCTTCAAGATCTCCGCCTGAAGCTTCGTCAGCAGAATGAAAGATCTTCTTTCCCTCTTCGTCAATCCGACGAGTCTTGTGTCGTGCCCTTTGTGATCGAGCATTTTCCCAAATCATACGAGAATCAGCCTGAGAAGCTTCCTCAGCCTCTAGCTCTGCAATCGGCTTCACGGGGACAGTTTTATTAGCTGCTAACAACCACTTGCAGCTTAAGAATGTGAGGTTCAACTGCCGCTCAGCACTCGGGAGACTGAACTTAGCACCAGTACAGCCTGTCACGGTCCACAACCATGCACGAAGACCGTCCACCAAACCGCCGTGGGTCCGAAGCTGCTGACGTGGATTCCCGACATAAAGCTGATCATAGCCAAACTGGCGAGCGAACCGGCAGGGTAGGTATGGCTCTATGAAACACTGATCCCTCACCCGGAAAGTCAGATAACCCGGCCTAATGTTCACCAGCCAGTTAAAGCAGCCGATGTCTAAATAAGTCCGATACTCCCTCGGCCTCTCCTCATCAATCAAACACTCGCCGTATCGGCCGGAGAACTGCGGAAAGCAAGTGGAAAAAGCCCAACACTTGTGGACCTGTAGCTGCTGTCTGATGTCAGGGAATCCTCGCCCCTCCCACTTGCCATTCTCAAACAAAGCCCTCTTCGCTAAAGGTTCAGACTGCGCCAAAGCGATATGATAGTGACATGTGAGGTCCCATAAAGTCTCATAGCAGTCGGGCATGTGATCCTTCAGCTGACTTAATTCATGGTTGGAGGAAAAGTATTCCTGGTATAGCATCTGTCCCATGGGCAAACCAGAAATCCTGTGCATCTCATGGAGGGCCAAGCCCAACTCCCCTTGCCGGGTCAGAAAAGTATTCGAATCTGGAGTATAAAGCTCACACAAAGCGAAGAAATGCTTCGCGCTGACAGGCAAACCATACATGGTGGCACGAACGGCTGCATACAGACCACAAGCGTGCAACTCCTCGCTCCATCGGCTCAAGACGTACTTCGTCATGCGAGTCCACCAAAGCTTGTCCAAAGAATGGACCCAGCCATAAAATCTGTGACGCGTCGCAGGCATCTCCCGTCCTAAGGCAGCGAGGCGATTCTTCAATATAGAAGCAGAGGCAAGAAGCTCGTTACGCGGAGGTGCATCCAACCCCAATACTCCAGGATGCAATCCAGTGATATGACTCCTGCTCGAACCAGGAGCTGCCTGATGAGTGATGTAGCCACAGTGAATGCTCTCATGCTCCTCTGTCAAGCGCCACGACATCTCCGGGGTCACAGCCTGACGCCTGAGCTCAGTCAACGAACGATGCCGAGGAATCTTCGGCAAATATATGAAACCACCGCCAGTTTTATGAAGCCACTGCTCGGCGTCAATAAACACTGCATCCGGATCTCTGGCAGAGTCGCCAAATAAAAAGACAGTCTTCCTGAGAGGCTGAATAGAACTGGCATCCTTCACGAAAGGCGCATCTGTAATCAACTGTCGAAGAGCTCGATGTCCACCTTCCTTCACCACTTGGGCAACCTCTATCGACGTGCCCGAAGCAAACTGGGGAGTAACTGGAATAGGAGAAAAATCGTCGGAAGTCGAATAATACTCGCCACGACGCCTGTACACTGCGTGAGATGAGAACGCTCCAGAAGGATAGCCCACTAGAAATGAACAGTTAAACATTTGTCAGTCTCAATTATAAAAGGAAGTTGAACTCATCCTACGAACAGGTAAGATAGAGTCACTGCCTTATAAAGGGTGAGATGATTTGGCCACATTATGCACTTATATGGTAGGATATATCAAAAAACATATCCCTGCCTTATAAAGCACAATGCAGCGTCAAAACGCCCCCTTTTTTGATTTTGAGATATGGTTTTTGACCAAGCAAAACCCATCTTTAAAGCGTTGATCCTCACCAAGGAGAATCAAGGCTCTTCCCGATTGCCTCACCAAGGAGAACAAAATGGGGATAAAAAGGACCAATTTGTAAATTCCCATGAAAAAATGGACTAATTTGTAAATTTCCAAAAAATAGCTCACCAGCATAAGAGGGAGGCGCGCCATCAGCCGACGCGGTAGAGGATTGACCTCTCGCAATACGAGACATAGAGACATGCAAAATAAATTAAGGGATCAGATCCAGGAAAAAGTTCCTCTTTTTTGCAATTCTCCCTCCCTGAAAGGTGAGCTCGAGGCGCCAAATCTTAATCCTAACCCTCGCATGCGATCTCACAAATTCATAAATTGAATTAAGGATGAAATATGCTAAAATTGCGGAGGATTTACCCGAGGGAAAGCTCGAAGATCCGACAAAGATCAAATCTTGAAAGAGGCTCAGACCACGTGCTCGAGGGGCCTGAGAAGAATTTCTATATAAAGATTTTTGAGGGATTCTTCAGTCAAAGATCCAAAGGAAGACTAGATCTAATGCAACTATGAAGTTTTGAGGGAGAACGGATGCTCGAGGGAAGAGAAAATCCAAAAAGAAGAGGAGAAGGGGGCCGACCCTAGAAGGAGGGAAATAAAAAGAAAAGAACCCCTTTTTATAGGGTGAACCAACATTGAACCAGACCGGATCAGGTTGAACCAGACCAGACCAGTGCAAATCAGTCCAAAAGAGGCTAAACCAGGCTGAACCAGGCCGAACCAGGCTGAACCAGACCAGACCGGGATGAACCAGTCTGAACCAGTCCTGAACCAGCCTTGAACCAGGTTGAGCCAGTCTTGAACCAGGTTGAACCAGTTTGAACCAGATTTGAACCAGAATTCAAATTGGAGCTGAATCGAGCATCGAAACAACTTCAAATCGACCGAGGGTTCAATCCTTTGTTTATGCTTGCGTTGGAGGATTTTTTGAGCCTAATTACTGCCTTTTTTGGCTCATTATCAAGCCGGTTCAGCTCATTATCAGGCCGGTTCAGCTCATTCGGGCACAGAAATTACTCCAATAAGGTATATGAGTATAAACTGTTCCCTATTTTTGGTTGAGAAGTTCCTGGAGAATATTTTTTTAAATGTTCTTAAGGATAACTCAACAACACTACGCCGGACAACGCGTCAGTTCCTGGAGAATATTTTTTTAAATGTTCTTAAGG
This sequence comes from Asparagus officinalis, assembly GCF_001876935.1. Classification (NCBI taxonomy): domain Eukaryota; kingdom Viridiplantae; phylum Streptophyta; class Magnoliopsida; order Asparagales; family Asparagaceae; genus Asparagus; species Asparagus officinalis. Next base: position 60,314,553 of record NC_033803.1, on the reverse strand, counting down.
ATAACTCAACAACACTACGCCGGACAACGCGTCGCAAATAAAGACTCAACGTCAACATCCGAGAGTCAGTTCTATGTTGAACCAACAAACATGAGCTAAAGATCATAAAATCAGGAATCGACTTCAAATTCGAAATTCCGACAACGGTCAGACAATAAATGCAGCACCGAAAACCTTACAGACATTCGACAAAGCACCGAATAGCCTGAAGGATTGAAGGAATCAAGAACAGAAGCCATTCCAAGGTCCCGTTACACCGACTGAAGGTTGGGACAATCATATCCAAAGTATTCCAGACTCTTCTATAAAAGAACGAGGCTGAAATACTTTGGAGGGGGTATCTGTAGGCGTATAAAATTGCTTATAGATCCCTTAGCACAGCTCAGCACAAACCGACGAACCAACGAGGGGACGAGGTTAACGAATCGCACGCAAACAACGGAATAGATCCACTCGCGTGCGGAATCAAGCTAACGGGTTGAAGAGTCAACGAGTCATCCATCCAAGGGTGGACTCGGACGAATCACGATCGAATCAAGATCAGTTTCGGACTCCAAATCAGGAATCAGATTTACTGCCAAATCAGGTCAACGATTCAAGTCCGGATAAATCAACCACAGAACCAGATCACGGACTGAACCGAAAACGGAAAACGATGGAAAACCACGCCTAAGGGGGCTCGGCCAAGGCCGAGCCACCTATAGGTGGCCGGCCCAGATCTGTGCGCGGGCACAGTTCAGAGAGTCTATAAATAGGCCCCCCTTGGTTCATTTTGAAAGGTTGGAACTTTGAGAGCCGAAACTCTGCCGAATTGAGAATTGAGCTTGGAGTTTTGAAGACTTGAGGACTTGAACATTCAGATCTGGTTCTCGGCGAGCATCCACGTCACAAAGGCAGGAGTTCGAGAGAGAGAGAGAGAGAGATCAGATCTGAGATCTACACGAGATCATACTCCGGATCAAAGCTTGGCCTTTGATCCCGAGAACGAAGGGCGATTATTTCCTTGGTGAATTAATCCCCCCGGCTATTATTTCCTTCGCGAAATAATACCCATCAAATCGTGTAGATCCGACCGGATCTAGATCGCGCGGTGGTCCACGGATTAACCCCGGCGTTGGCAAAGAACCCACACAAGCGAGCGACCGCAAAACAGGAGCTCGTGATTCGTTCGAAAGGAAAGTTGTAATCTTTTTCTTTTTCTTTGATTTTGTTGTAACCGGATCTAAAATAGACCGGATCTTTTGTAACCAAAAAGCAATTACTTGAGATAACAATGAATTCAATGAAGGCAATTTTCACCGCGAACAGCCGGGTCTAATTCCAGACTCGAGATTAGAGAAGTAGCCCTACCCCACTCTGACCTAGGCAAGTCCGAGTCAAACTCGACCATGCCTTGAACCTAGCGGGCAGGGTCACGGGTCTGAACCGGCCCTGCCCACGCCCACCCGTAAGTTATATCACATATATTTGAGGACTCCACTAGTTATCCAAATAAGCTCATTCTTTGGTATAGTAACAACGAAAGACAGGTGCTTGACCTCATTTACATACCATTATTGTGGCTTGCAAACAAAAGAGTTATGTCTCCTCTACCTAATTGAAATGCAATTAAGTATTATAATGATAAGTATTTTGCCCCATCCTTATATGGGTGAGTCTTACATATTGAATAAGTAATAAGGAGTGGGTAGTCAAAACTAAATTTACATCATTAACTTCGATGGCTAGGTGGTCTACATCTTTTTATATCTGATTTTTTGGTCTCTGTGGGTTTCTTTTTGTAGTCATATGCATGTGCTTTTAAATTAAGTTGAATAGGATTTTTTAAACTGATGTTTCTTCTTTACTATTATTATATACACTTTATGTTTTTTTGGATATGAGCATACAAATTCAGAATAGGGAGGTTGGATGACTTTTACTTTATAATTTAAAATTTAGAATCCGATAGTTTAACCATCAAACTTTCATTTGTACATCCCTCCTCTTTTATACTATTCAAAAACACAAAGATATAAAAAAAAGTCTGTGCTCCATGTGGCATAGTCGAAACACTAAAAGTATCTCTTCGATATAGGAAATACGTAGACTATGCCAGCTAGCAAGTTGATCTCACGTTGAAATTTAAATATAAAAAAAACTTATGAGATTTGGTATGAACCAAAGAGTACACTAAGTTAAACCACGCAACATGAAGCAATCAAATCAGGGTTAAAGCCAGAAATTTTGTTTTTTTAATTTTTTTGGTGGTGGGGGAGCAAAATTCCAAGTTATATAAGTACTTTCTTATTTATTTCGGTAAAAAAATGCCATAGCTTTGAATCAAATTTGTATACTTCCATTCAAAGATATGAATTTAAAGCTCGAGAAATTTTATAGCAATTTGAGAATGAGGATTACTTAATTTGAAGAATTTTTTGCCACCTTTTTTGTAAAGTTTTGTCTGTTAATTACAAATGGGGTGTTTTCGTTGGTTAGCTTAATTATACATATGAGGGCTTTTAAATCATTAGCTCAATTCTATATCAAGGGCCTGTAAATATGGGCCTTTAATTGGTTAAGTCAATTTGTTAGGACGGGCCAATGTTAGCTTTTTCTATTATACATCACTATGTTCTATATAAGAGCAAGACTCCTATCAGCTTAAGTTGATGTCCATCAAAGTTCCTAACCACACATTTATTAATATAAAACATATTTTTATATAATACAAGGATTCCTAGGAAATATGAGTGGTTAAAAACTTTCGTGGACACACTATTCCTTATCCACTTAAGTTAACACAAGTTTTCACCTCTATATAATACAATAGAAGTTAGCAAAAAAATTCTATTAGGTGTTGGGTTTGGTGGAGGGGGGGGGAGGGGGTTGAAGGGTGTACCTTGCTCCGCCCCTAAATCATCATATCATATCATTCATACTCTTTTTAAAAGTACGAGTTCGGGAAATCTTTCCATGGTCAATATTACTCTTAATTTTTTTAATATTACATTGTTATACTAATCTATTCTAATTATCCTATCTTCTTTGAATTGGTTATTAAATGATTTATCCTATCCATAATTTTACTTATTTCAATTCAGCGAGAAATCTAAAAAACATATGCTAACTAGAAGCTAAATTTTTTTTAACTTTGGAGAAAATATCTTGTAACTTTTAAAAATTACAAGAACACCCCTAAAATATTAAAATTTATAAAAAACACCTTAAAAATTTTAAACCTATAAACTCACTAAAAACCTACAAATAATACAAACAACCTCCAAAAATTTATGACATTTATAATAAACACTCTGAACTTTTACAAATCATAAAATAAAACCCTAAAAATTGTAAACTTTATAAAAATCCTGATAATTTCTAACCTAATAGTACATTAAAGTTATATGAATTATAAATATCCCCTACATAATTTATAATTTATAGAAAACACTCTTAAAATTTCAAAAACTATAAACAAACACTTAAAATTCAAATTTTACAAAAAACACCCTGAGAATTTCAAAGTCATTAGTAAATTAAAAACATAGAAATTATAAATAGTCTATAAACAATTTACAATCTGTAGAAAAGGCCTCTAAGTCTGAAAAATTATTAAAAAACCCCTAAAATTCATAATTTATGAAAAAATACCATGAGAATTTCTAACCTATAGACACTAAAATGAATATACAAATTACTGACAACTCCTAAAAAATTAAAAATTTGTAAAAAATATCACACTCCCTTTAAAAGTATAAGTTCAGAAAAAACTTTACATGGTCAATATTAGCCATAACTTTTATAAAAAGAATATAACTAATTGAAAAATCTATTAAATTTAAAATTTACAACGAAACCCTTAAAGTTTAGTACATTATAAATTACCCCTCCAAAGTTTAAAAGTTTTCAATGGTTGTTTGTAATTCCACGATTTCAATGTAATGTTTAATAGTTTTGCATATTTTTAAATTACAAAAATTTTAGGGTTTTTTCTTTAATTTTTAAAACTTTTGAGGGTGTTTCTTTTGTAGTTTTCTAAATTTTCATTGTGTTTTTAGTGTAATGTATAGATAACTCAATTAATGATGATATTGAAGAGAAAGTCGTTCTTAAGATGTATTAGACCATAGTTAAGTGTGCACATAACTATTCCTAGGCAGTACAATTTATATATGCAAAAATTTTTAGAAAATCTATATAGTGGTAAAAAGGATTTTGACTTTAATATACTATTTTTTCTAAATTATACTTAATGTGAACCCACCATATAATTTTGACCGTGGTCATCATAATTTTAATATGTTTGATTGATTGATTACATAGGTATATAGACTATAAATTACTTTACTTTCTCGCTGTTCGCGGTGAAAGTTGCTTTCATTGATTCCATTGCTTTCTCAAGTAATTGTTTTTCGATTACAAAAGATCCGGTCTTTTTATAAGATCCGGTTACAACAAAATCAAAGAAGAAAAATAGAAAATTACAACTCTCCTTTTCTCGAACGAATCGCGAGATCCTGTTTTGCGGTTTCTCGCTTTTGTGGGTTCTTCGCCTGCGCCGGGGTTAATCCGTGGACTACCGCGTGATTTAGATCCAGTCTGATCTACACGGTATAGCGGGTGTTATCTCACGAAGGAAATAACAGCCGGGGGTACTATTTCACCAAGGAAATAATAGCCTTCTCGGGATCAAAAACCAAGTTTTGATCCGGAGTATTACCGTGTGGATCCCAGATCTGATCTTCCTCTCTCGAACTCCTGCCTTTTCTGACGTGGATGCTCGCCAGAACCAGATCTGAAAATGTCCAAGTCTTCAAAGCTTCAAAACTTCAAGATTCAGTTCTCAATCCGGCAGAGTTTCGGCTCCAGAAGTTCAACCTCTAAAACAATGAGCATCCAGATCTATTTATAGGCTCTGAACTGTGCCCGGGCACCTAGGTGGCTCAGCCACCTAGGTGGCTTGGCCACCGAGCCACCTTCAGGTAGGCTCGGTTTTGGCCGAACCACCTAGGGGGCCCATCGGCCACCGATGCCACCTCTAGGTGTGGCTGCAAGTTTTGGCGAGCAGCCACCTTGAGGTGGCTCGGCCTAAGGTGGCTCGGTTTAGTCGAGCCACCTTGGGGTGGCTCGGCCACCGAGCCACCTAGAGGTGGCTCGGTTTTGGCTGAGCTCTCCTGGGTGTGTCGTTGTGTCCATTTTCCGGTTTCGCGGTTTATCCGAGTTTTATTGTTGATCTGGACTCTGATTTGGTAGTCCGGATCCTGATTTGGCAGTAAATCCGCTTCAGTGTTTGAGTTCGAATCCGTCCCACAGTTGGATGACTCGTTGACTCACCGAACCGTTAGCTTGATTCCACACGCGAGTGGATGTATTCCGTTGTTCGCGTGTGGTTCGTTAGCCTCGTAGCCTCGTTAATCTGCTTCGTCGCATCTCACTTAGCTTCGATGTTGCGGTCTAACGATTACGCTTGGATACATCGCCCGATGGTTCGTTGATTTGTTGAATCATCATGCCGAGCTGTGTTAAGGGACCTATAAGCAGTTTTGTACGCCTACAGATACCCCCTCCAAAGTATTTCAGCCTCGTTCTTTTATAGAAGAGTCTGGAATACTTTGGATATGATTGTCCCAACCTTCAGTCGGTGTAACGGGAATTTAGAATGGCTTCTATTCTTGATTCCTTCAATCCTTCAGGCTATCCGGTGCTTTATCGAATGTCTGCAAGGGTTCCGGTGCTGCATTTATTGTCTGACCGTTGTCGGAATTTTGAACTTGAAGTCGATTCCTGATTTTCTGATCTTTAGCTCGTGTTTGTTGGTTCAACATAGAACTGACCATCGATTATCGGCGTTGAGTGCTTATTTGCGACGCGTTGTCCGGCGTAGTGTTGTTGAGTTATCCTTAAGAATATTTTTAGAAAAATATTCTCCAGGAACTTCTCAACCAAAAATAGGGAATAGTTTATACTCGTATACCTTATTGGGGTGTTTTTTATGTCCGAATGAGCCGAACTGGCCTAATAATGACCCAAAAAGGCAGTAATTAGGCTCAAAAAAATCTCCCGACCCTTCCGAATGTGTGGGAGAGGAAAGAATAAACAAAGGACTGAACCCTCGGTCGATTTGAAGTTGTTTCGATGCTCGGTTCAGCTTCAATTTGAATTCTGGTTCAAATCTGGTTCAAACTGGTTCAAACTGGTTCAACCTGGTTCAAGACTGGTTCAACCTGGTTCAAGGCTGGTTCAGGACTGGTTCAAGACTGGTTCAGACTGGTTCATCCTGGTCTGGTCTGGTTCAGTCTGGTTTGGCCTGGTTCAGCCTAGTTTGGCCTGGTTCAGCCTCTTTTGAACTGTTTTAGACTGGTCTGGTCTGGTTCAACCTGGTCCGGTCTGGTTCAAGGCTGGTTCACCTATAAAAGAGCTCTTTTCCTCTCCTTCTAGGGCTGGCCCCCCCTTTTGTCCTCTTTTTTGCTTTTCTCTTCCCTCGTGCATCTTTTCTCCCTCAAATCTTCATATTTGTCTTAGATCTATCATTCCTTTTGATCTTAGACTGAAAAATCTTTCAAAAATCTTCATATAAAAATTTCTCTCAGACCCCTCGAGCACGTGGTTCGAGCTTCTTTCAAGATCTAATTTTTTGTCGGATCCTCGAGCTTTTCCTCAGGTAAATCCTCCATAATTTTGGCATATTTCATGTTTAATTTAGTACATGAATTTGTGGGATTGCATATGAGGGTTAGGGTTTGTGATTTGATGCCTCGAGCTCATCCTTCAGGGGGGTAAAATTTGGAGGTCTGAAGGATTTAATTATAATAAAAAGTGGATAAAATTTTAGGGTTAGAGTTTGTCACCCTAACTAAAATTTTTTTTGTATCTGACCCCCTGATTTATTTTGCAGATCATCATGTCGCGTGTCCCGAGAGGTCGCTCCCCTACTGCGTCGGCTGATGGTGTGCTTCCCTCGTATGCTGGTGAGCTCTTTTTGGCGTATTTGCAGATTAGTCCTTTATCCCCATTTTGTTCTCATTGGTGAGGCAATCGGGAAGAGCCTTGATTCTCCTTGGCGAGGATCGACGCTTTAAAGATGGGTTTTGCTTGATCAAAATCATATCTCAAAATAAATAAAAGGGGGCGTTTTGACGCTGCATTGTGCCTTATAAGGCAGGGATATGTTTTTGATGTATCCCACCTTATAAGTGCATAATGTGGCCAAATCGTCTCACCCTTTATAAGGCAGTGACTCTATCTTACCCATTTGTAAGATGAGTTCAACTTCCTTTTATAACTGAAACTAACAAACACTTAATTGCTTGTTTTCAGTGGAATATCCCTCTAGAGCGTTCTCATCTCATGCAGTGGACGGACGTCGTGACGGGTATTATTCCACCTCCTATGATTTTTCACCCATTCCGCTCACTCTTCAGTTTGTTTCGGGCACGTCGACAGAGGTTGCTCAAGTGGTGAAGGAAGGTGGACATCGAGCTCTTCGATAGTTGATTACGGATGCGCCTTTCGTAAAGGATGCCAGTTCTGTTCAGTCTCTCAGGAAGACTGACTTTTTATTTGGCGACTCTGTCAGAGATCCTGATGCAGTGTTCATTGATGCCGAGCAGTGGCTTCATAGAAATGGCAATGGTTTCCTATATTTGCCAAAGATTCCCCGACACCGTTCGTTGACTGAGCTTCGGCGTCAGGCTGTGACACGGGAGATGTCGTGGCGCTTGACGGAGGAGCATGAGAGCATTCACTATGGTTATATCACTCATCAGGCAGCCCCAGGTTCGAGCAGGGGTCATATCGTCGGATTGCGTCCTAGAGTATTGGGGCTGGATGCGCCGCCACGTAACGAATTTCTTGCTTCTGCTTCCACTTTGAAGAATCGCCTCGCTGACTTAGGACGGGAAATGCCTGCGGCGCGCCATAGATTCTACGGCTGGGTCCATTCTTTAGACAAGCTTTGGTGGGCTCGTATGACGAAGTACGTCTTAAGCCGATGGAGCGAGGAGTTGCACGCTTGTGGTCTATATGCAGCCATTCGTGCCTCCATGTATGGCTTGCCCGTCAGCGCGAAGCATTTCTTCGCTTTGTGCGAGCTCTATAACCCGGATTCGAACACTTTTCTGACCCGGCAAGAGGAGTTGGGCTTAGCTCTCCATGAGATGCGCAGGATTTCTGGTTTGCCCATGGGTCAGATGCTATATCAGGAATACTTTCCCTCTAACCATGAATTGAGTCAGCTGAAGGATCGCATGCCTGACCGCTACGAGACTTTATGGGACCTCACATGTCACTATCATATTGCTTCGGCGCAGTCTGAGCCTTTAGCGAAGAGGACTAAGTCACATGTGAGTCTGAAGCAGTTTGCGTGTTATTTGTTCAGGAATCTAGAGAGCAATTCTGGCGAGGCTATTTGTGAGCTGGCAACGCTTACTCCTTTAGAGGTCAATGGTCTGTTGAAGAAGATCGACGCTCACTCTTATACCATTAGCAGTCCCGAGAGTGGCTTTCCTGCAGGGACCAAGTTTAAATCGTTCTTATGTCATGTGACCGCATCGATTCAGCCGATGACCCTTCTTGCCGGTTACCTCGCTATCTGGTTAAAGAAATACGTGGTCCCGTATCAGTCCGGTGACATTATGCCATTGGAAGTGCTCTACCCAAGTCCAGTGACATTTTTCCATTGGAAGTGCTCTACCCAGCGGTTCATCTTGCCTACAAAAAGGAACTTTCGCTTCTTCCGGTGATGGTAGCTAACATTCATCGAGGGCTTCGACAGATTTCTAGTACCTTCACACAGAAAGAAGATGCACCGTCGGCTAAGATTCCTCTTTCTAAGGTGGAGCTCCCATACATTTATTTGATGGCTTGGTTCGTCCTTCATCGTCCTGATATGATGTCGGTACCTAGCACCGTAGACCGCTCTGTTCCCCTACTACAGTTGTTTGAGAATGGCAGGTGGGAGGGGCGAGGATTCCCTGACATCAGAAAGTAGCTACAGGTCCATAAATGTTGGGCATTTTCCACCTGCTTCCAACAGTTCTTCAGCCGATATGGCGAGTGTTTGATTGATGAGGAGAAGCCGAGGGAGTATCGAACTCATTTAGATATCGATTGCTTTAATTGGCTAGTGAACATTAGGCCGGGTTATCTGACCTTCCGGGTGAGGAATCAGTGTTTTATAGAGCCATATCTACCCTGCCGATTCCCGCGCGATCTAGATCCGGTCGAATCTACACGATTATACGGGTATTATTCCACGAAGGGAATAATAGCCGGGAGGGATTAGTCCACCAAGGGAATAATCGCTCAGATCTCGGGATCTAAGACCAAGCTTAGATCCGGAGTATGATCACGTGTAGATCTCAGATCTGTTCTTCCTCTCTCTCGAACACCTGCCTTTTGTGACGTTGATGCTCGCCGAGATTCAGATCTGAATGTCCAAGTCTTCAAGTCTTCAAAACTCTAAGCTTGATCTTCAATTCGGCAGAGTTTCGGCTCTTGAAAGTTCCACCCCCCGAAAATGAACATCTCTAGGCCTATTTATAGGCTCTCAGGACAGTGCCCGCAAACAGAGAAACGTCGGCCACCTCTGGGTGGCCGGCACTGTGCCGAGCCACCTTGAGGTGGCTCGGCTCTTGGCCAAGCCACCCTGAGGTGGCTCGGCCACCTTGAGGTGGCTCGGTTTGGCCGAGCCCCTCTGGGTTTGCTGTTTTTTCCGTCGTTTTGTGTTGTGTCCGTTTTCCGGTTTTGTCCGTGATTTGGTTGATTGAAACTCTGATTTGTTGATCTGATTTGGCAGTAAGTCTGATTCCTGATTTGGCAGTAAATCCACTTCTGAGTTCGAGTCCGAAACTAATCTTGAT